>NC_048224.1:125600330-125745963 GCF_002007445.2 Ailuropoda melanoleuca | reverse complement strand
GGAGCCAAAAGTCTAAGGTTTTGTCAGCTGGTTGTAATTGTCCTCTGGTTCCAGGCCCTTCTTGCAGGCAGAACCTCTAACTGTATGGGTCTAGGTGACTCACCGTCTACGCTGGCCTTGTGGTGTCAGAGAGGGTTTTGTTGGTATGAGGTCATTTTTCAAGGGAAAAATAACAGATTTCTTCCTTGAAAGATAATTGTACTTTTAATGGAGAAGACGCATCATCACAAATAGCATAAATTCAGTAATGTTATTAAATAAATTTCAGATTTTTAATAATTATGATAACACTTTTATGTTTTTTAAAAAATAGCCCTTCTATGTATGAATGTTGCTGAGTCAGTCTTCTGAGAAGGGTTGGTGAGCAGGTGGGTGCAAAGACCACCCGAAGTCATTCATGGTGTGCCAAGGGCCCAAGGCCACGAGTGGGAACCCTGTTGGGGCTGTTACTGCTTACAGTTTCAGCGAAGAAAATGAGTTCTCACCAGAGCAGGCAATCGCAGGGCTTCTCAGCATTGTTCACAGCCACCAGAAGGGCCCCAAAGGAGAGAGAGTGGCATCGCTGACAGTTGAAATGACATATTTTAAGTCATCTGAGTTGAGTTTATATATATGTATGTGTAGACGTGTGTGTACATACATGCAGATACTGGGTGTAGACATATGTTAAATTAACACATATAAATATATAAATATAATAAATCCATTTAAAATTCCATCGTTCAGTTGTAGATCTGGGACACAGAGATTTTTTTTTGGCAAGGCTCCAGCAGATTTCCTTATTTATGAAGCAGACACTGAAAGAGAGGACTTCAGGAAGCAGAAAACAAATTACTCACTTAAAAAAAAAAACCTCTTCCCCTCCCCAGTGTTACTACCCTGCAATGTACAACAAACAAAACTCAGAGGGGTGATAGGATTTCCTTTAAAAAACTTTCTTGTTCTAGACAGGGCAGCCAACTTCAGTAAGTGGCTGAATTCCAGAGCGTTGACTGTTGTCAACCGAAAGAGTGAAAATGTTATCATCTGGTAAGCTACGATGACTGATGTGCATTGAAAAGCAAATCCCTACAGTCACACCCACTTCTCAAGCGTCAGGGAAACCAGATGAGACCAGTGTCTCCGAGAGTGGATACTTTCTCTCCTCTTTTTGCCAGGGAGTACTGAGAAGGAAGGAAGAATTGCATTAAAATGTAATGTTTGTCAATGGCTGTGATTAAAAAAAAAAAAAGGGCGAAGAAGGAAGCAAGGGGAACTTGGCAGCCCGTTGCTAGCTAAGGTATGCAGCCATCGGAATACATTGGCGCTGCGAGGGGCTGATTAGTTTGGAAGGCTGCCTACAGGTTAGCAGGCCTCATTTCAAATCTCTGACAGCAATATATGTCGTTTCATGCTTCATCCTCATTCCTCATGTTCAACACAAACCGGGGTCACTCTATATATGGAAATCACTGTCTTCAGGGCAAAAAAATTAAAAAAGGTGAGATTGCCGCTTTAACCTCACTGGCCTCAGAAAATATGTTTTAGTCTGATACATTATACTAGTAGGAATTATTTATCAAGAAGATACAAGCTTGATATTTCAGAAATAATGAGATGTTCTGGTTTTGCAGCTGAAATTTTATGGTCCACAGAGCATCAGCTATGAATCCAGGGGAATGAAGTAAACTTGCAATGAATGATATACACCATGCAGCTAAAGAAAAATGGCTGTGGACAGGGTAATATGAAAGTTATAACACAGTACTGAGCTTTCTATAGCTGAAGTGCCTTTGTTGCTAAGGGAGGAAATATATTTTAAGGAAAGATACAGAAAAGGTCCACACATAAAAATCTTTCAGACTTTTCCTTCCTGCTATTTGATTTGGCAAACGTCCTACAGGACGAGGAAACGGTAATAAACATTACAGTCTATGGTTTACATGAAATATTAAAAAACTCTCTGCAAAATAATCTGAAAAGCTTCACGACCCGTCATCATTGTGTAACGTGAGAACTGCAACAAGCAGGAGCCCTAGAAAGGGCAATTAGAAAATGAATACACATAGATGATAGTGCTTTTTGGAAATGGAGATTCTGCTGGTATGTTTCTGGATCGACTGCTATCGTGATGAAAGGCCATTTGTCATATTGCATTTCCAGGACGTAAAAGGACTCCACCCCCCTAGGAAATAACAGGAAAACACTGATGTAAAAAAGAGAGATGACAACAATCTCCGCCTTTCTCCAGCCACCCCGGCACTCCCCACTCCGCCTCCACATTCTGCTCTTCCCCGGTTCTGGAGCCACTGCCCACCGTCTCGGAGACCGCTCACGGTTCAGCAGCACACAAAGTCAGGACTCGCTGTCCCCCTGGGCCCAGCAATTTAAATCATCAACTGGAGACTCCAGTCTCTTGGGGATATTTAGCCAACAGGTCTAATGGTAAGGGCTCTTCGTTCCAGCACCCAGCTTTGCAATGCATGCTTCTTGGCCCAGAGTCTTAGAAAATAAACGTCAATAATTTAGAACCCTTTGCAAACATAATTACCCAAAGTAACAGGTTTTAAATCAGGCTCTTAGAAACCTGTGCATTTTCATAGTCAGTCAAGATCATCAGAAAGCATTAATTAAATACTTCAGGGTAAGAGGGGCTGCGTGAGGCTGTGTACAAGGTATCACACAAATAAAAAAATCTCTGAGCATCTCATTTTGTCAGCTATAAACTGTAGGTAGCGACCCTTCTCAGACGTGTTATGAGAAATTAGTGAATATATGCCGAGCACTCAGGACAGGGCCTGGCACATTATGTGTAATAGATTAGTAGAAAGCCTGGGTAAGTGGTCACTTCCCTATTGTGACAAAGATGGCTAGTTGCCCCCAGAGTTCTTCCTTGGTAATGGAATACCTGTTTTTTTAATGTGCTCCATGGAATCAGGATAATTTTTCCCAACCTCCTTTGCATCTAAGTGTGGCCATGTGTTGAGCCGATGGCTTATAAGAAGTGTCACTTACAAGAAGTGTTTTTAAAGTGTTTCTTACTCCTTTCTGCTATCTAGAATGTGACTGTAAGGGCTGGAGCTCAAGCAGCCATTTTGGACATCAGGGGAGAGCAACAGGTTGAGTAAAGCAGTACATAAAAGGAGCCTGGGACCATGAAAACTTTACAAACTGCTTTACTAGCCCTGGACTTCCTATCTCTGGAGTTCTCTCATATTGGAGACATGAAGTTCTCTTTTATTTAAGCCGCTGTTATTCTGGGTTTAGATCACGTGCAGCAAAACCCTTTTGAAATTAAATGTCCTCTAAAATTTTTTAAGTGGAAAAAGAGCTTGCTGGAGAGGGCCTTGGAGTCCTATACATACCAGATATTTTAAAAAGATAAGGCCTTGGCTGAGACAGCCATTTATATATTAATACATAAAAAATATTAGACATGCCAGGCATTTGCAAGTCAAGAAGTCCTGGGTTTCATTTAAACCTTCCCTTCCTTTAAAAACAATTTGATGGTCATGAGCCCTGCATTCACCTGGTGGTGGTCCTAACCCTATACAATGAAAGCCAGGATGGGAGGGGCAGCAGCATTAAGAAAAATTGAGACCACTTCTCTTGCAGAAAATATTGGTTTTGAATGTGTAAGTAGAAGTCTATGGTCCACCAATGACCATTATGCAATTTGATCATGACCCTGATACATTTTAATCGCAAATTTTCATACTGTACTTGGGATTGTCAGATGTTTTCAACAATATAAGAAACTTGACTTAAAAATGTAAAAATGCTTGAAATTGTGTAATATATTATTTGCATGTATACTCTTGGAATTTTAATGGCGATCACTTACATCTTGTATTTTTGCATTTGATTGTACAGTTTCTTTCCAAAATTTTATTTAAAAAAGAAATCACGGGGTGCCTGGGTGGCTCAGTTGGTTAAGCATTTGCCTTCGGCTCAAGTCATGATCTTGGGGTCCTGGGATTGAGCCCCACGTCTGGCTCCCTGCTCAGCAGGGAGTCTGCTTCTCCCTCTGCCTCTGCCTCTGCCCGCACCCTTGTGCTTGCTCTCTCTCCCTCTCTCTCAAATAAAATAAATACAGTCTTTAAAAAGAATAAAATAAAAAAGAAATCATATTTTGCTTTCTGTTATAGACACTGTGGGCTGCTTATTCAATACCTATTGGATATCTATCTTTGCTTCCTTGTTAACTCCAGTTTTGTTTGGGATAACAACATGCCCAATTAAGGATAGTATTCCGTTTCCCAGGTCCCAGGAAGATAAGAGTGGCCATGTGACACAGTTTTGTCCAATGAGAAATGAGTGCATATCTGATGGGGAAAGGTCAAGAAGTCTAGCTTTTTCCTGCCTCGGATGTTAATGTGGTGTCTAGAGCTGCAGGAGCCATTGCCTGAGGTGACAAGCGTGAGGACAAAAGCCACCATCCTAGAGAGGGTAAAATAAAAGGCACAGAGTCTGGTTTCCTCATTACAGCATTTAGAAGATGAGCGAACACCCTAAAATTACCTACCCCCAAACTTCTTTTCATGGACAAAAATAGCCCTTTACTTGTTTGAACTACTGTCTACTGGATTTTTGTTACTTACACTTAAGCATTTTTAACTGATATACTCTGAAGCAAATGAAACAAATATGAAAAGAACCCCAGATTCCTTTTTTAAATCACTTCACACCCAATATATGCATCAATGAAAAAAAATTTTTAAAGATTTTATTTATTTATTTGAGAGAGAGAGGGAGTGAATGAGAGAGAGCAAGAATCTGAAGCAGACTCTGCCCTGAGCACAGAGCCCAACGGGAGGCTCGATCCCACGACCTCGAGATCATGACCTGAGCCAAGACTAAGAGTCAGAGACCCAGCCACTTGAGCCACCCAGGTGACACGCATCAGTGAACATTTTTAATGACTTTAGTAGAAGATTTTGAACTTAGCAGGTGTATTTTTCCTCCCACTCCCAGATTCCAATAAAAGGAAAGTAAAGAAATTTTTTCAAAGTGTAATCCTAAGCAACGAAGAGAGACTGAAGGGGTTCCTAAGGGAATGAAAGATTGAACATATTTCTGGATGAAAGAGAGTGAGTGGAAAATACTGACAGAGGTGTAACATGGAGAAGAGTGCTGTCCACAGAGATGTGGAGGGCACAACTGCAAAGAGAAAAGGAACCAATTTGGTAGAATCCTGGGGAGACATCGTACCCGAATGAGGCAATTCCATGAGGGCTGTTGTGAGAGGAGTGACTTCCAAGAAATTAATTATTGGTATATATTCACTTTATTCAAGAAGTCTCCCAGCTGACCAACACTACCTGTCCACACTGAGTTCCCACAAACCTTCCTGTGGCCTCATTTTAAAAAATGAAGTCAGTCAAGAATCACTAGATATTGAAAGAAGTTTAACAAGCAAAAGATAAACAGAAAAACTGATCAGAAGAGAACAGAAGAGAATACATTCAGAAAATAAAGCAATATGTCATAAAAAGAAATGGAGAACTCTTGAAAATTAAACTCTTGGTTGTTGAAATAAAAATACTGATTGGATGTTTGAAGAACATTTGAAGAATGAAAAATTGAAGAAAAAAGGTAGAACACAAATTCTGAAACAAGAAATACGAGAGAAAGAATAAGGACAGAGAGCACCTATTTAGATGAGCCAACACGCAGTTAATAAGAGTTCCAAAAAAAAGCAAGTACAGATAAATTGGAGATTACGAAATTAGCAAAACAATAATAACAACAAAACACAGAAATTTTCCTGGAGCTAATAGGGGTGCAAATCTCCACATTGAAAGGGACTGCTGTGTACTAAATAGGTTGCTTCAAAGAATTTCCTCACTCAGACAATCATTACAGAATTGTAGGATGGCAAGAATAATAGCATATATTTAAAAAGTTCTACTGAGAAAAAAATAGACTACTTACAAAAAACCGACAAATAAGCTATCATCAGACTTATCAGCAATCTGGATGACAAGAGGCAAGGGGCAGTGCCTTCAAAGAAAGAATGCATTTTAATGGATTTCTATATCTAGCCAGGGTATTCATGAGGAAGGAGAGAAGAATAAATGTACTTTCAGACCCATGAAAATTCACGTAGTTTATTTTTCATACACTTTTCTTTGGGAAATCATTTGAGGATACACTCCAGTAAAATAAGAGAGTAAACCCAAAAGAGGGAAGATGAGGTGCAGGGAACTGTAGAATAACCCAGAAAAGCAAAGAAGGGAAGTTCCAGGAAGACAGTCATGCAAGGGGCCTACAAAACAATCACTCCAGAATCATGCGGGTGGATAAAAGTTTCCCTGAAGAAGGTCTAGGAATGAAGGGGTTCCATCAGAGGTGAATAAATTGAGACATTCGAAGAACTTGAGAATTTACTAATGGTACAGAATTCAAGAGATAAAATGACACTGAAAACTTCGTGGGAGAAAAAAAAAGGCTGTATAAGAAAGTGATGGCCCAAATTTGAAGCAATTGGTTCTGGTTAGCAGAGAAAATCAGTAGATTTTGTAAGAAAAAAAAAAGAATAATTTCAAGGAATAGAATGAGTAAGAAGCTGGAAGGATAGTAAGGATACCGTATGAATGCATGGGCTTCTTCTCTCAACTGGAAGAGTCAAATCAGAATCTCATGGAAAACCGAGAAGCTGTGCAAAGCCTGATGTGGCTCCAAAGCAAACAGAACTGTAGCAAACTTTTTCATAAATGATGGCATTTCATAAAGATGAGTTCATTTGAACAGTGGAGTTGGGGTAATCATTTCAGAACTCTGGAGAAGGAAATACATCATATCACACTTGAATCTGCAGTGCACAATATTTACATATTGACCTTGTTTTTTGCAATTTTTATTTTGAAAAACACAGTATGGGAGTGCCTGGGTGGCTCAGATAGTTGAGCGTCTGCCTTTGGCTCTGGTCATGGTCTCCAGGGTCCTGGGATCGAGCCCCGCATTGGGCTCCCTGCTCAGTGGGGGAGTCTGCCTCTCCGTCTGCCATTCCCCCTGCTTGTGCTCTCTCTTTCTCTCTCAAATGAATAAATAAAATCTTAAAAAAAACAACAACAACACAGTATGGCCAGCAGAAATTGGGGGGGAGAAGAGCTGGAGAGAAGGATAGAGGAGGTAATATTCTCACCTTACAAACTTGGGTGTGAAGATGTACGGTCTCCAGTTGGAAGAATGAGAAATATAAGTTGAAGCGTATTTGTTAATTTACAAAGATAAACAGATAGAAGAAGTAAAACATGGAGATGGGGGCGTGCCTAAGTGAAGCCAAATCTGCTTGAGCAGCAAAGAAATGAGGGTAAAGCATATCACTTACAGGTCTGGAGGTAACCACTGGGAGGACTGAAAGTAGGGACTGTGGGATTCCCCCCCTGCCGCCGCCACTCTGGGAGGTAACTGGGGATGGGGAAGGTCGGACAAGGAGCTATTTTTCCACTATAAGCTCTTTCTACTGTTAGTTTTCTTTTTTTAAGTCATATGCATATATTACTTTTATTTTAATTAAAATTCTTAACACATAGAAATTTGCCACAGGAATTGAAACAGATTATCACATCAATTTAAATGAACTTAAAGCTATAGATTATTTGCTATAAAAATATTTTCATTGAGGGTGTTTCCCCAAGGGGAATGAATATTATATCAAAGAAATCAACTTCTTCATAAAGAATATTTTTCAATAGTAGCACTATCCAACTTTTAATGACTTTATTTTAAAAAGGAGATTTCTCATTGTTAGTTGAATTCAAGGCACTTGAATTACAATCTAGAGATTTTCTAAAAGGAAACCATTTCTCTCAGTGTTTGAGTCTTGTGTATATAGTGTTTCAGAAGCAGATTTGTTGATCAAATAAATTGGTCTCTCCCAAATCTAAGTATACCATTAGGTAACACAAAACTAAATTATATTTCAACAGTTCTTGTTTTAAGGCAATCAGGCTTGTGTGTCAGTTTACATTTTGCAAATATTCTTTGCTTTAGAAGAGTGTGGAAAAAAACATAATTTTCCCCAGAATTAATTCCTAGCAGCTCATTAGCCTTCACTTCTTGGCAAGAACCTACTCACATTTCAGGATTCAGCTCACCTAACCTTCTCAATGTCATCATCCCTTCATGTGCTCACTGTACCCTATTCATACATCTGTCACCATGTTGTTTATATGTTTATCCCACCAAAAAGTAGACAGTAAGCACTTTGGGAGGGTCTTCATTTTCAGATCCCCTCGTGATATTTTTGTATCCCCTTTGTATATCACTTTGGTATCACTTGGTGATTGTAGCCCAGTTAATATATGGATGGATAAATAATCCCCTGTTCTGTCTGGAGTTGTTTTTTATTCGTTTTGCATATCTCAGATACTCAATGCATTGGTTCTTTAAAAAAAAATGCATTAGGAGAAAAAGGTATAGCTCAAAAGGTGAGGGGGTGGGGAAGAAAAGAGAAGTGTTAGGTTGTCAGCTAGTGGAGGTGCCTAGACAACATTTTCACATTACCTTTCCATTCCCTACTGCCTCCCTCCCATTGTTTTCTCTTCTTCCTCACTTCCCATCTCATTCCAAAGGTGGATTTGAAGTGATGCACAATAAACCATATATAATGTAAAACAGAAAGTGCATGAGTAAGACAATCATACCACAACCAGGAAATGTATCCATTTATTCTAGAATTATTTATTGATCACTTACATTCCAGGCAATGTGCTTAGCATCAGGGACACAAAGGTGGTATGACCCTGATCACATGGACAATATCCTAGTGGAATAAAATTGTTTCACTAATTGAATGGTAAATTTGGTTTGGAAATTTCAAAATACAAAGAAAAAGGACAACATTTTAGAGTAAGTTGTTTTCATTTAGTGTGCTAAAATGTTTTGGACAAGATTCTATTCCTTCTAGCATGCACATCAAGAAGATTAAGTGAGGGGCACCTGCGTAGCTCAGTTGGTTGAGTGTCCAACTCTTGAGTTTGAATCAGGCCATGATCTCAGGGTCATGATATTGAGCCCCTTGTGGGGCTCTCTGCGCTCCGCAGGGAGTCTGCTTGAGATTCTTTCTCTTCCTCTATCTCTGCCCCTTCCCCCTTCACGTGCACACAAGCGATCTCTCTAAAATAAATAAATCTTTAAGAAAAGAAGATTAAGTGAGAGAATGCATATGACATGAAAGCACTGGTGAATATTAGTTATACGTAAAGGATGTTAAATAATGCTTCCACAATGGCTTTGCTGAGTATATTATAGTTCATAAAGACCCGATGGCTGGGTACAATGTAGGCCTCTGAGAGCTTAGCGGTAGCCCTTGAGAAGAGGGGGGAACCCCAATTGACTGGAGTTAGGTTTCTACCACTTCCATGGAATGGGGACTTAGAATAGAAATTAAGCTTTATAGAGGAAATACAATTCAATGTGCTGAATTCCTAAGTTTGTGGACTGAGTCATTCTGATACATGTCGGGGCTGGTCTGGGATTGCTGTGGATCCTTGTACAGTATGTAACTATCTGCACCAAGGATTGATGACAAACGCTAGAAGCAGAGCCAAGTCATCTGAGCAATGGCACTGCAGTGAAGAAGAATCGGAGAGCTGCAACGATGCAGACTCTTGAAACTCACTTCCAAGGAACTGTACTGAGATGGAGTTTGCAAGAATACTAAGGAGGCTACAAACTCCCTGGTCAGACACAGTTTGGTCAGTAGATGAGAAAAAGGGAATGTAAGTGTTAAGCCTTGTTAGAGTTTGGTGATAGCATTAAGTGCTTTGGTGCCAAGGAGTATGCCCAGAAAGTGAGCATCACCAATGTCATAGAAGCGGACTCTGTGTTTTGTTTGAGTGCTGGCAGCTTTTAAACCTCATTCCTTCTTTTCCTCTCTCCCACATCTGGAAAAAGCTGATATGACAGTGTGGGTGCACTCCCCTTTAGTGCTGGCAAGAAGTTCAAATTACAGGTGGAATCCTTGCCCCATTCTCAAGCTACCATAAAATTCCAAGTCTGTCTCCTTCCTGTGCTTTCTTAAGAACTTCCAAAACATTGTGGGGGCCAGAAAAAAGAAACAAACAATAAGAAAATAAAACTCAATCCAAGGAGCAAATGAGCAGCAGAAAAAGGGGAAAAATAGCAATAAAACATACTTAGTAGAGGAATGCCTGGCTGGCTCAGAGGGGCATGTGACTCTTGACCTCAGGCTCACAAGTTAGAGCCCCATGTTGGGTGTAGAGATTACTTAAATTAAAACAACAACAACAACAACAACATACTTAGTAGAATACATAAAATAAGATGGCACAAGTAAGCCCAAATATGTCAGAAATCACAATAAATATGGAGGAATTAAATTTCTCTGTTACGTGAAAGGGAATTTTGGACTAAAAGCTATAATTTTGTTCTATATTATTTATAAAAAATACATCTTTTAAACAATAGAGAAGAAGTTGAAAATAAATTTTGTGGAAAAATACATAACAAATAGGAAGAAAAATAAAATGATGTAGCAATGTATCCGATCAAATCAAATTCAACGTGGAGTATTAAATGGGACAAAGATGTATCTTTCATATGGTATAAGTACAATCAACCAAGAGACGGTATGACCTTATAGCTTTTTTCTATCAAATGATATAACTTCCAAACATGTAAGTAAAAAACTGGTAGAAATACAAGGAGAAACATGACAAATTCATATTCATTATGGGATTTTTCTGAGAAATCCATTCATGACTTGCATGTAAGACTGATACCTGGTCTTATACAGAATTTGGGGAAGAATGGAGATGTTCAGCAATTGGTGGATTTTTCCCAAACAGGCTGTTTAGGAATTGTTTGACCTTTAGCTGAGGGAGTTGTGGATACTCCAGTGAGACTGCTGCTGATGGACTGAAAAAAAAATGTGTCCATTAGCGTGAAGCTGTTGTTGATTGACTGATTTTCAGAAGCCTCTTTACTGATGCAAAATTGTGATTGATCAATTTCACTATGTATGCATATATCAAACCATCAAGTTGTACACCTTAAATATATACAATAAAAAACAAGGGTAAAGGTATTAATAGCAGTATTAGTGGTAGATGCCATTACACAGTTCCGGTGCTCTGTGTTATCAATCCAAAGAAGACATTATTAGGGTTCAGAGAGAACACCGCTGCAACAGAATCAACAGGGTGTGATTAGATGTGAAAGCAGGAGTCAAAGAGGACTCTGTGATTCCAAGTACCAGTGGCTGGACAAGGGACATGGGAAGTCAGGAGGATGAGATGATTTGGAGAAGAAGGCAGACTCTTCTTCATGAAAGGTTAGAGAGACTCATGCATGGGCCATGCCACCATCGGGCCTAAAGACTGGGTGTGAGATCTTGCCAGTGTGTGTATGTGGGTTTCTGTGTGTGTGTGTGTGTGTGTGTGTGTGTGTGTGTGTGTAGGAGTCACCCATGCTAAGTTGATAGTTGAATAACAGGAGTAAATGTGTAAGTAGAGAGCTTCAGATAGAATTTAGGGGACCTAGATTTAGGGGTTAAGGAAAGAAAGTAGAGTCATAGAAATCTATGGAAGGAACTTAAGAAACTTAAGAGGAGACCCAGGAAAGTATACTATAGGTAAAACCTAAAAAGAAGGTAGGAAAGAGTAAGGGGACTGTGATGTCAAAGCCTATGCTGGGGTAGTGTAACATGAAGATAGATAATATGAGGACTTAGTCGTTTGAATAGGAGGTAGTCTTCATGGGATGGTCTAGGGGGATAAAACCCAGTTGCAAGGTTGAAGAGAAATAAGGAGCAATGAAATGCAAGTGTAGGATAACTTTTAAAGATATTTAACAGTGGAAGTGGAATTGAAGTAGGATGGAAGTACCAGGAAAAAGATTTTTGGAATAGAGTAGGCAGAGCCAGGGGAAAGGGGAGATTGGAGATGCTAGAAAAAGAGAATGCAAAATTGATAAAATTTCTGGAGGTGGCAGGAGACGTGTCATGTTCTAAGGGAGGAAGGGCACTTCCCCAGAAGAAGAGAGAGAATGAAGCATTTCTGATGATGCAGACAGAAAGGTAGAGGTAGAGATGAGGGAAGTTAAGGAACTTGGAATTAAGTGGTCTTTTTTTTTTTTTTAAAGATTTTCTTTAGAAAGAGAGAGTGTGAGCATGAGCAGGGGGAGGGGGAGGGGAGGGAGAGTGGGAGGGGCAGAGGCAGAGGGAGAAGCAGGATCCCCACTGAGCAGGGGGCCAGATGTGGGACTCTATCCTAGGACCCTGGGATCCCGATCTGAGCTGAAGACAGATGCTTAACTGACTGAGCCACCCAGGCGCCCCCTTGAGTGGTCTTGATTTCCTCTATAAGAGGTAAATTTAAGCAGAAAGCATCATGAGGTGAATTGTAAGTTCAGAGAGGAATAGTTTGGCTAGGAATGCAATTAGAAGCTAATTAAAAGGAGAGCTCAAAGGGGTTATCAGCTACCAAGTCAAGGTGAATGGATACAGAAAGTGTGGAATATACATACAATAGAATAGTACTCACCCTTGGGAAAAAGGCAATCCTGCCATTCATGACAATGTGGATACACCTGGAGAACACTATGGTGAGAGAGAAATCAGACACAGAAAGACAAATACTGTGTTCTATGTGGAATCTAAATAGTCAAACTCATAGAAGCAGAGAGCAGGATAGTGGTTGCCAGGGGCTGTGGGGAGGAGGACAGGGGGAATATTGGTCAAGGGGTACAGAGTTTCAATTATACAGAGAAATAAATTCTGGAGATCTGATGGATAGCTTGGTGATGATTGGTAATAATATCACACTATACACCTGAAATTTGCTCAGAGGGTAAATCCTAAGTGTTCTCACCTCATAAAAAGACAGATGGCAACTGTGTGAGGTGATGGCTATGGTAATTAGCTTAACTGTGATGATTATTTCACTATGTATGCATATATCAAACCATCAAGTTGAACACCTTAAATATATACAATAAAAAATAAGAGTAAAGGTATTAATAGCAGTATTAGTGGTAGATGCCATTACATAGATTTTATTGTCTTATCTAAAAACCTCAGCAGCATGGATGAGATCAGGCTGGAAATAAGGGTGAGCCTGCCCAGCAGAAGGTCAAAGGTGAAGGAGTTTTCAGGGGGTGAAAAGAAGTCTATTGCAGAGACTGATCAAAAAGTCAAACAGGGTAGGCATTGGGGGTGAAGCCAAGGAAGGCAGATATTCTAGCAGAATAGAGAGGGACTGAGGGACTCGGTAGACAAGATGGAGGAACCAGACTGTGGAGATGAAGGGGAGGCACAGAGTTCCAAATCTTGCAAATGGAGCAAACCCACATGAATCAAGGTCCTCTGTGTGGTAACATCATGAGAACTGGAAACCCTTCGGAGATGAAGGTTTGCAGACTTGAGATGGCGAAACCACAGGCTGCCCATGTATCAGAAAGAGAGCCTCTCAGCGAGAAGGACGATGTCACCAACAATGAGGAGAGCAGAGGACAGGAGCTGAAGATGAGCCAGGGCTGACGTCATCAAGGCAGATGGGAGGTTGTCTAAAAGATCGGTGGTGACTGTGACAAGTGGACAGAGAGAAGACAGCAGTGAGCAGAGGTGACAGAAACCCACGCTGGAACAGCCTCTGGTCAGAGAGTAGAGCCCAGCAGTGGTTCCCACAGGCATCCTTTGTGGATGCCTCTCCTCTGTTCAGTCCACAGGCTGGTGAGGGGAATGGAGAGTGGGGGATTTCAGGGGCTTCCCCCCGATTTCATGTTTAAAACCGTGTCTCCCTCACTGGCTTCCTGTTGCATGTGGTCATTCAGTCAGAGCTTCATTTGCCTTAAGCCAACACAGACGCTTCTGCCTTTGCTGAAAAGACAGTGTGCTGGGGGAGGCTGCATGTAATCAATCATTAAACATAATCAATCATCCACGTTGGCTGCGGATAGATCTTTGATAGAACGCAATGGAATAGCGCAAGAGCATGCTGGGCACGAAAGGATGGAGGGTGGGAATGCCTCCCAAGAAGGAAAGGGATGCTACAGGTGTGAAAGGCAGTGTGAGGTTGGGCCCACCCGCCTGGCCTGGAAAAGCAGTCTTTGCAGTGCTGAGAAAGAGCAGGAGCCGTGGAGAGGCGAGTGCAAGGATGCTCGGGATTTGACTTTGGAGAGCTTGGTACCTTATTGGAATACCAGGGTCAGTGCCTCGGACTTACAGTCCTGGCTTAGATGGCCACGACCTCAGATGGCCGTAGATGGTCTACATCTTCAGTTGAACCTGGTAGCGCTCTCGAACAGAAACAGAATTCAAGGGCAGCCTGGGTGGCTCAGTTGGTTAAGCATCTGCCTTCGGCTCAGGTCATAGTCCCAGGGTCTGGGGTCAATCCCCGCATTGGGCTCCCTACTCAAGCGAGGAGCTTGCTTCTCCGTCTCTCACCCCCCTACTTGTGCTCTCTCTTCCTATCTTTCTCTCTCTCTGAAATAAATAAAATCTTATTTAAAAAAAAAAGAAATAGAATTCAAGGCACATATGTGAACCACCCATGCCATTAAAATGTTCTAGCAGATACAGTTAAAAAAGTAAAATGAAACAGGGGAAATTAATCTTGATAATATATTCTTTTTAACCCAGTATAACCAAAATATCATTTCAACATGTAATTAAGCTTAAATCCAGTATGCATTTTACACTCACAGCACATCTCAGTTTGGACTAGCTACATTTCAAGGGCTCAGTAGCCACACATGGCTGGTGGCTACCATATTGGATGGCCTGGGTATATATGGTTTAAAACACACCCGAGTCACAGGAGCAGTATGGATAATAGGGCTTAGGAAATTAGGAACGGGCAGAGATTAATGAAGGCTGGTGGTGTCAGGTTGGGGAATTCTTTTTGGAATTTAAGATGGGGTTTAAAATTAGGTTGGGGGCAGGGAGGGCAGAATGGGCCATCTCAAGGCAAAAAGGCCTTTGGGAATATTGGGATAGAGGAAGGAAGGGAAAAGAGTAGAAAACCCAACTGTCCAAGGAGACAGGGAGCAGAGAGAACCAAGAATCCACCTGGTGTGTAATTGCTAAAAGCCACACATCACTGCTGGCCATCGTTACAATGGTCCCCCTTTGGTGTGGCATCCCCCTGCCCAGACTGACACCAAAGCCCCCTCCCTTTGCCTCCCCATTGTGAGTAGAAACAGCAAAGCTGGCCTGGATTGCATTTATAAAATGCTGATTGTCTATAACTGGCTTTTAAATGTTCAGATTTGTCCTTCACTCCACAGCTTTTGATCGTGTACCCAAGCGGCATTTTACAAGGGTCTGGGGGTGGGGGGGGAAGGGGGGGGAAAGGAAGGAAAACGTCCTCAGAAAACAAAAACAGTATTTTCAGAATTGCACTCTGCTGCTTTCAGACTATTTCCATCAACCCTCTTATTCATTTTGATTTATTTCTATCTATAAGCAGACTAACGCTTCTCTATGCTTTTATTGTTCTTCAAGAATAGGCCTTCTATTGGAGGAAAATAATGTCTCTACGACCACCACTTTGCTCAATGCAGATCTTCATTAATCTGCAGCTACAGAACAGGCTTTTAGCAGCGAGCACTTGGATGGGAATTGAATTTGATATTGCATTATGGTTGCAGGGCGTCTCACAATAGACTGTGTTCTTTTCTGTGTCTGAGCACAATCAGAGAGACCCAATTAAATAATTTGGTGCAATAATGGAGAACAAAGGAATATGAGGGCTTAAAGTGAGGGCTTCAGCATCTGTATTCTCCCCTTTCTGTATCATGTTAATTAATTTGCCTCAAAACCAAAAGAAAGAGCACAATATGGAACAGCATATCGACAACACGTAGACACTTTAAATGCAGATACCAAACCAAATGGACTCTGAAGAAAAGGGCAGTGCACTGCTTTGCTAGGGCTGCAGTGAGCAAGTACGCCAACCTGGGGGGCTTCAAACCCCACAAATGATCCTTTCACAGCTCTGGAGCCCAGACGTCCCACAGCAACGTGCCGCCAGGGCCACGGTCCCTCTGAGAGTCGGGGAAGAATCCCTGCTCGCCTCTTCTGGCTTCTCGGTCCTTGGCATTCCTTGGCTCCAGGTTGCAGCCCTCAGGCCCTGCTTCCATGGTCACGTGGCCTTGTCCCCATGTGTCCCCACCTTCACATGATGTTTTCCTCTTCTTGCGGGGACACCGGTCATATTGGATTAGGGCCCCCACACTAATGACCTCATCTTAATTTGATTACTTCTGCAAAGACCCTATTTCCCAATGAGGTCACATTTCCAGGTACCTGGGGTGGAGACTTCGGCACATCTTTTAGTGGGGACACAATCGATCCCCTAACAGGGCATCTCTGAATTTCCAGATGAAAAGTGAAGTTGCTGCTGGTGCTAATGCCGAGTGATTCCCTGCTTGGTCCAGGAAACTGGCTTCGCCATCTGTGCTCTTGAGAAGACAGACCTCGGGAGCGGCACGAGAGTATCTTCCAGTAAACACCGTGACTCTAACATAGACCTGGGGAGGGGAACGTGGGCTCAGCTGGCAGTCCAAGAGGACAATGACCTGGTCAGATCCAGAGTTTGTAGGGTGTCAGTCCAGTACTTTAGACAGAAGTGCCCTGGGAACTTTAACTCTCCAAGGTGACTTTCTCTCAGGCAGTCTTGGGCTCGTAAAAATGAGCATTGCTGTTGCAATGGGTGCTTCTTGCCAGGGAGGGCTGCATGGGCGAGTTTCATCTCGATGTGTTCAATAGCTCTGCTCCTGATCAGGGTGCAGCATACCTTTTTGCAGACTTTGTCCTGGGTTTCTGCTGAATTGGATACAATCTACGCCTAAAAACGGATGGCACTGAATACAGGTGGGCATGGAGTTGGTGGTGCAAGTCCTGTCTATCACCCGGCCCTGAGCAGTACGTTGGACTAACTTCCCTCCTCCCCGAGCTCTCAATAAATGGCACCTCTTTGTACAGGCTGCTCCAGGAGCCTGTGTATCTAAAACTCAGCTAAATAATGGCCCTTGCATATGTTGTCAGTGAAGGAGAAATGATCATTACACTGGAGATAAGTAAACATACTCATTAGGCAGCCTGGCAGTAAAGGGGCCAGACGGGATGTATCAGGCAGAACAGATTAGAGTTCAGAGCTCATGGGGTCTTGGGGACATGCAGGTTCACTTGTCAGGGTGACCCAGATCTAGTTATTTTAGGAAAAGGGCAGCAGGGTAGGGGTGGCCCTGGTTTGGGATGGAAGCATCTGCCTGTGACCCAGACTCGAGAAAAAGCACAAGGGCCTTGGAAGGAGGAAGTGGGGAGGGTGGGTGCTGGCTCTGCCAGGATTTGGGATTTGGTTCTAGTCCAGCTGAGCTTGTGTCACGAGACAAATGCTGGGGCCAGGGGACAAGGAAGCTGAGGAAGACTGGAGCAGGGAAAACCGAAGGCTCTGGAGTCAGACCCAGACCTGAATTCAGGCGAATCCACATACTCCGTTCTGTAACAGGTAACCTGGGCCGGCTACTTAGTCTCTCTGTCTCAGTTTCTTCATCTGTAAAATGGGATTGCTAAAACGTTCAGGGGGCTGGAATGTGTACCCAGGTAGATTATAATTGCTCCATAAATATTAGTTTCCAAGCTTAGCCCTCGGAAGTTTGCCAGCAGCTGGGCAGCTGAAGGCCCTTCCTGCTCATCACAGAGGACTTCACTGGGCAGTGTTTCCGAACATTCGTACATCATGGCACACGTGGAAGCTGGAATTCCTGGCCAGTCCCCTGGGGTAAACCAATGACACCGCTCCCAGGCCAGCCTCCGGGCTGAGGCCTAGATGGCAGGGTATTTAAGAAGTGCGCCAGAAGGTTCTGATGTGTGGCCAGGGGTGACACCACTGAGGTGCGTGTCCTAAGGGGAGGTCTAGAAGCTTTGTGCAAAGCTGTTATTTTGTAGAAGTCAAAGGATTCAGATTCAGATAGCATGCATGGAGCATCAGTCCCAGAAGTTATTTTTGAAATCGATCTAGTACTTTCTGGCCTTCTTTTTTATTGTGGTAAAATAGACATAAGATTCAGCCCTTCAACCATTTTTAAGTGTATAATTTTGTGGCATTAAGAACATTCTCAATGCTTTGCAACCATCGCCTCTGTCCATTTCCAGAACTTTTTCATCATTCCACACAGAAACTCTGTACCCATAAAACAGTAACTCCCCATCCCTCCCTCCCCCAGCCCCTGGCGACCACCACTGTACTTTCTGGCTGTATGAATTCGACCATTCTAGGTACCTCTCATAGTGGAACCGTACATTTGTCCTTTTGTGTCTGGCTTTGTTCACTTAGCATGATGTCTTCAAGGTTCATTCATGTTGTAGCATGAGTAAGCTTTGCCTTCCTCTTCAGGGCAGAAAAATATTCCACTGTGCGTGTCTACAACATTGAGTTGTTCATTCATCCATTGATAGATATTTGAGTTGCTTCCACCTTTTGGTGATTGCGAATAATGTAACTATGAACATTGGTGTATACATATCTGTCTTGAGTTTCTGCTGTCAGTTCTTCCAGAGATACACCTAGGAGTGGGACTGCTGGATCATATGGTAATTCTACGTTTCGTTTCCGGAGGAACTGCCAAACAGTTGTCCACAGCACCTGCAACACGGCCAGCAACGCATGGAGGTTTTGCTTTCTCCGCGTCCTTTGTGAAGAGCCATCCTGATGGGAGTGAAGTGGGATCGCGTTGTGGTTTTGATTTGTATCTGTTTAGTTTTATTGCTCACAGTAACCCCAGGAATTGAGCATTATTAGCCCCTGACTTTCGAGATAAGGAAACTGAGTCAACAAACCTGCCTGGGGGACAGTGGTGTGGCAGTAGCAGGCCGTGTAATGATGTCATCTACAATGGAAGTACCTATTTAAAGAAAGTCTGTGGATAACCTTCCTATAGAGAAAAACCTTTTGTTAAGTACCCTTTTCATTTTTTGCTAGGTCCAGATGGTCCCAATTTGCTTAAACTGAGGTCACCTTGCTAACACCACCACTGGGCTTCACATTTCTGCAGCCTTTCTTAAAATGTGGTAGAGCTGTGCTCCCTTCAGAGAATCCTTCTATTTTCCCCCACACGTCACCAGGCGTTTTGTTAGAATTACCGAGGGCCACTGTGACAGCCCTGAAGAACAGGGACTCAGACCACTGAAACGGCTGGACTCCCTGCTACCAGGTGCTCCATCATGACAACACTCCAGTCGTCAACTCACCCCCCACTGCAGGGGCAGGGGAGGGAGTTTGGAGGCCGGGAGGCCAGGAGTCACGATTGCTCCTCCAAGACCCCAAAGAGAGCTGTAGGGCACATTGCTTTTCTACCACCAGTAATGAATATATCATGGAGAAATTCTTTGTTGTTAAAAGCATCAGATAATAACATACCTATATGCTTTGCATATTCACATTTTGGAAAATATACAAACATGGCGAAAGCCACTTTGAAATCCATCGATCGAAGACCATTTTGGATTACAAGGTGACTACTGTGAAAGCCCTGCCTTGGTGATAGAAAAGTTCCTCTTGTTCCCATGTTATGCTGTTTGAGTGGAGAGAGAGAACCCCACCACCCTCCCAACCCCCCAACAACTGACTGTATTCTGCTCTGCTGGAAGGGGTGAGCTGTGCTGCCTGATACGGAGTGAAGTCAGAGAGCTTCATGAATATAGGATGTTATTCACCCTCAATCCTGAGATTTCCAGGGGAACCAGTAAAATCACGTTAAAAACTGTAATGGTAGGAAGATAGGCAGAAGTTGGTGGGATAGCGGAAGCTGGGAGCAGAACTAGAGTAGCTAAGAACGTTCTGTTTTCCCCATGAGGTCATGCTCTCTGTTCTCATCTTGCCTTAAAAGCTCAGTCAGCAAGTATAACAAGTCACTTCCCACTTAGCAAGACTGCCTAGGCACTGTGAAGATTGCCTGGAAACGCAGAACGGCCATTTCAATGAGCGTTACTGGAGAGTCAAAGCCTTTGAACTTGAAGGAGCAATGATCCTCTTAAATCTTAAATTCTCAAAATCTCTTGTGATAATATTGCAAAAAGCATGGCTTCAATACCTTACATTTCAAATGAATCGTAGGATCCGAACCCTTCCCAGTGCTCACCGCCCAACAGAATTTACCCAAGCGGTTATCTCTTAAGGTGCTCAAAACCCGATCACCAGCTTGCTCAAGTTGCTAAGATCGTCGGGCCTACAGCCCTACTGATTCTGCTCCCAGGACATCGGGTGAGTCTGTGATGCAGGTAGATGGGAGGTCGCCACGGGGCCCCACTGTCTGACTTCTTCTGACCCAAGCAGATTCTGTCACGTGAGGCCGCAGATCGGTGACTCTACTTGGAACCCGTCAACTCGGGGCTGGAACCGGCCATCGTTCCTTTGCCAGCCCCTTTGGGAGGACTCGCAAGTTGTCTCTATTAGTGCTGTCCGTTCTGGTGGTTCCTCAAGGGCAGTAATTGAAATAAACAAGGCGTGCTGTTGTTACATTTAATTTCTGATTCCTTCGAAGAGGAGGGAGACAGATGAAGGCAGAATAAACAGTTTGCTCAGGTCTCCTTCAATGCCTACCATAAGTTGGCAGGGATGGGAGGTGGGTTTGGGGGGGAACGAGGAGGGGGGGCGACGGAGCACAATCTGCATTTCCTCATATTCTCAATTAATTCAGCCTAAAAGTATCACTCTTATTCAGCAGCAGTTAGAATAGGCTGTGATGAGAGCATGACAATTTCCAGCTAAACTAGAGGATAATTAGAAATGCCCTGTAGCAGGCAAGTCAGTGCTTCAATTTATTTGCTGTTTATTACCGAGTCCCTGCCCCTTGGGTGTAATGACTGTAAAACCACGCCGGCAGCTTCCCTGGGTTTGATTTAGTGCCTAGTGCCGTAAATGGTGCTCAGAGAGTAGATTAAGCTGGAATGTGATCAAACCTTATTTGCAATCCGATTATACAAACTGCTCCTTGCACTGACCAGATTGAAGTAATTTCCCTATAGAAACGTTACACTCACTTTGGTGTAAAAATGATTAACATTCCCTGACTGTAGGTCAGCCTTTCACTTCTACTGTAATTCTTTATCAGGCAACATGCCCATCTTTCTCTTAGGTCTGTCGTGTTCATGTACTGCGTGGAATTTAACCAAGGCGCAGCATCTCGGCCAATTAAAAAAAAAAAATTATAAGTAATGTCTCAGGCTTATGGTGATGAATGGTTACAATAAACAAACACTCAGGAAGAAGCAGATTAATAGCATATTTTCTTCCGGTTTGATTGTTGAACATTATTGACGTACTTAATGATCTAATGGAGAACTCTCATGGACCTCCAGAGAGATCTCCATATCCTTTTGGAAAAGGCTATCGAGGTACTTGGAAGCAAGGGGTCCACGGGCATGGCTTTAACTACAGATGGCTATGATTCCGGGACCCGCATTAATCTCCGAGCCACCCTTCAAAAAGTATTTAAAAACCAATGGCTACTACTAATCCTTCCTCTTTTAAATAATCATCCACGTAGGGTGTCCGGGTCCCCAGGAGTACCCCCCCAACCCCCCTCTGCTGTATCAGGATTTCTGGATGTGAATACAGTTTTCATACAATTAGCCTCTGGTAATGAAATGCAACCAGCTCCGGGCCGAACCCTGAATGCAAACCCTAGGCTCCTCACATATTTCTGTGACAATCACAGAAAATACTTGAGTCTGAAATTCATTATCATAGCCTAACTCCCATACCCGCAATAACATGTTTTGTTGTACAACATATTTAAGCTGATTTTCTTCAGACGTTTTCGGCCTTAACCCTTTAATAACCTTACACTCTATAAATACGTTCGTGGGCTTCAGCTAGATAATTGAAAAATGCCTGGACGGCAGAGGTTAATTATCTTGGGGGGTATTTCTGAGTGATTTAAGAAGATGCAGATGGCATTAAACGAAGAGACCACATTTAGATAAATTCTTTGTAGAGCATTTTTGGGTGAAATGTAAGTGGTGTATCAATTATACCCAAATGCTGGGCAGATTGGATGAGAGAGAACGGGTTTTTTTTTTTTTTTTTTTTTTTGTATTTTGTTGCTGCCCCCAAAGACTGTATTTCTCAAAGTCAGGAACCTTCGGGGTAACAAAATCATTGTAATTTTTAACAGGGTTGCTAATTTTCTTTGCAGTTTACAATCCATACCCTGTGTGGGAAATAACATCAGACAGCTGGACCCGAAGCTTCAGCAGCAGGGCTGTACATTCTTTTCTTTCTAGGAATCAGGGAACATTTTGAAAGCAGAAAGTGCAATGCCATTTGACTGAACTTGACCTTTTCCAAATGGTGTGGATGTGCGTGGGGGTACATCACAGGCAGAGTTTACATGAACCATCAGGAAATCAGCAAATCAATAACAAGGAACGCCTTCTTGATTTCCCATCTCCTTTTATAGCAACGATTCATTAATGAATTAGGAATTCATTAATGATTCAGAAATTAGGTCTACTAAAAGGCATTCAAACATCTGCTCTTCATTTTATTTGTTACCAAGTCTGAGAAATCACCTGAAATTAAAACCCGCTTGAAGAACATATTCCCCCGCCACTAACGAAATGAATTCTGCCTTGTGGGTTTTTTTTTTTAAGATTTTATTTATTTATTTGACAGAGATAGAGACAGCCAGCAAGAGAGGGAACACAAGCAGGGGGAGTGGGAGAGGAAGAAGCAGGCTCATAGCAGAGGAGCCTGATGTGGGGCTCGATCCCAGAACGCCAGGATCACGCCCTGAGCCGAAGGCAGGCGCTTAACCGCTGTGCCACCCAGGCGCCCCTGCCTGTGGGTTTTAAACAGGACAACACCAACAGCAAGTAAACAAAAAGCCCTGACACCAAACAAACGTCTGAGCTACCATCTCTGTCTTTTTGCTCTTGGGGTCTGATGCCCGGGACGTGCAGGAGAGACAACAGGACACACCTGAGCGGCTACTGTCACAACCCCCTGCTGTGAATACACCTGCACATGCAAACTGCAGCCATCTCAGGTGAACAAAGCAGCCGGCTGTCTTCTCTAGCGGTGGTTGCTATCAACCCGGATTGTGATCACCGGTCACTGTGTAAACCTAGTCCTATGGCGATAAATACAGTAGAGCGGCCGAGCTGGGAAGTTAAAGCAGTTCTCTGGGGGCTGCTGCAAGAGAAGACGTCTTTGGGGGAGAGACAGGGAAGATGAGTCTGCCTGGTGAGCCAGTGCCCACTGAGTCCGTGCCGCTTGCTCGCCTCTAATTTGGTCCTGACCTGAGCTTGGAGCCATGGGGCCCGGGGCAGCCATCCTGCCTGGAAACAAGGAACCCTCGTTCCCAGGTAGCCCGGGATGGAGATCAGCACCTGTACAGAGAACCAACAAATGCGCTCAGAGAGCTAGACGACCCTCTCTTCCCGTTTTTGTCTCAGCAGGAACCTTCTCGATCGCTTTCTTTCAATGACCAGGTTCTCCTTTCATGACTCTCTTCATGCCTGTAACTTTTCCTAATGTGAAATTTTCAGAATAATAATTTATAAAAACTGAGGAAGAAAATCATGCATATCAAAGAGAATCCAGGGGTTGTGGTTCCTAACACCTCATTTCAGGGCCACTCCGAAAATAAATCATGCGTTCTGGACATTTATTCTTAAATTACCCCACCTTGAGGGAAAATTCAAGGTTGGGGCAAGATGTGAAATCTATCTCAAATGTGACAGCTCTGAAACTATCTTGTGAGTAATGCTTTGTTGGCACAAATAAAATATTTTCACATTGAATATGAAGGACAGGGTCTGTTTCTACTTCTGCCCCATGTCCCAGAGGTCTTCCTGTTTCATGTTATGCATTTTTTACAAAGCGTGCTTACTGGCTAATTTTGTAGTGCCATGTATAAAATAAGTAGCATATGTATTATTTCCAACCTATAAAGTCCAGTATTCAAATATCATAAAAATCACTGATTTGGGAAACATACATATTAAGTGTTTAGTTTCTATTTTTCATACTGTCCAACCAAGAAAACAGATCAGAGGGCGTGATCCACTGAAGTGACTTAGACGTTACTATTGGAAGATGGCTTCTTATAACTAAACCTTTAAAAATAATTACCGAGCTAAAAGATGAATTATTTTGAAAATATGCAAATTTGGGAGCCGTCTTACATGTATTATAAATTTAGACTTAGATCCTGCTGTCTTTGCCCTCCCGCGGTACTCTGATAGAATCATCAAAATAATTTTCGAGTGATTGCTTTCACTTTTCAAAACACCACTCCCGTCTGCCTGCCCTTGGACTTGACAGTGCAACAGCGTACTCTGAACGCAACCATCCTCAAGGTTCCTCGCCAGCCCCAAGAAGCCCACTGAGCATACACCCTGCTCAACGCCATTAGACACTTCAGACCTGTGACCTTTTGCAGATAATCCTCCTTTCTCGCCGGTGGCCGTTGACATGAGAACATGTACAAATTATTTTTTGAAGTAATCTCCAGTTATGCAAGACATTTACTTGTTTATTTCTAGTGCCAACTCATCCCTGAATAAAAGTAGGCAGACTTGTTATAAAAAAGAGAGGTGATTTTCCAGGAAAATCAAAACAAACATCAAGAAACAGAGAAGACTTGTTCTCTCTGTCTCTGTCTCTCTCTCTCTCCTCCTTTTCTTCTTTTTCTGTTCTTCCCTCCATCTGGACCTATCTGGAAATGTGTCAAGTCTGCTATACATAAAACAAACTTTGTAAACACAGCAGATGACAGACACATGAAGAATAGGAAGAGCCAGGCAAAATGTTTAGTGTGGGGCCCTTTGTGCAGTTTCCGCAGAGGTATTCACACACACATCTTGGAGCCCTCTGGCAGAAGACGGCAGTGTGGATGAACCGCAGAACACAACTACTCACCTGGCCCACAAGTTTGAGCCCACGTTGTCTGACTTCCCTGCACCTTCTCTGTGATGATGCCTATCCACACTAGCATCTTGGGTGTCTTTTCTTAAAAGGGACAGAGGCTGCGGGCACCTGGGTGGCTCAGTTGGTGAAGCATCGACTCTTGATCTCTGCTGGGGTCTTGATCTCAGGGTTGTGAGTCCAAGCCCCACAAGGGGCTTCATGCTGGGCGAGGAGACTACAACAACAACAACAACAACAACAACAACAACAACAAAACAGAGGCTGTGTAACGTGGAAATCTGTATCACATATCATTAAATGTAGGCGACACAAGACAACAAAATTACACTCGTTTCTTCCAAGACAGAAGTGAGTTCAGCCACCCTTTCTTCTATGTCTAACCTGGGCGTGTGATGCTGTTTGAACTGGAATTTTTCCACTTGGCTTTGCTTTGCCACATCTCTAGTTTCTTCTCTGCACTACCACGGGCTTAGCGCTCCGTGGTACATGTGCAGACACTGGGGGTGTGTATGTGTATTTAGCTCTACTTCTGTGGCTCTTTCGAATATTTCTGCAACCGTCACCCATGAATCCTGCAGTGGGACCTAAGTGACGGCTTTGAACGATGACATCGCTAACTCTTGTCCAGACGAAAATTCAGTGTTCCTTTGTGGATTTCATGACTGCTGGAAAGACACCACGACCATAATTGCTACATCTGTGACAGGTTTCTGCTTGGGTTTTTGGGGGACGTGGGTCATAATTTTACCAATGGGGAAACTGAGATGTTAAAATCCCTGCCAGGAATCAAATCCAGGCATCATCCTGATTCATACTGTTTGTTTAATGTACCCTCTTCAGTAACCAGGAAATTTCAGGACTTTCTGATGCTGTCGCTAATGGGCTTGTTTGGCAAGCCGGGACAAAATTCAATTTTGGAAGTGAGCTGATCGGCCTCAGATGATGTGGCACACACGGCATTCCACTGAAAAATTAAGGGCTGAATTCCTCATAAGCACGATGCCATCGACTTTGGAATATGCCTCGCGTGCAGTTTATGGGGGCATTTGCTGGGCAAACGTACAAGAACGGCAAACTCTGTTCTATTTTCCATTAGGTTGAAGTGATTTGATGCTAATGGGAGGGAAGGCGTGGGTCTCATCCCTTCCTCGCCTGCCTTTGGGGACAGCCTGGCCCTGCCACGCTCCTCGGCTGGCCTTTTGTGTCTCCACAGGGGTCTCCTCTCCAGGGGCAGCAGCAAAGGGAAGGGGCTAAGGAGACAATGCAGGTGGGGAAACACATTCCCCCCCTTTGGGACAGTCCTGGGCTGGTTCCAGCAGCCAAGAGGCTGCACACAGTCCTCCCGATCACAGCTGCGGCCAGGGGTGGACAGTCTGGGACTTGTCCTGCGCGGTAACTGCCGTGACAGCCAGCCAACGGCTGCCCAGCAACGCGGAGCTGCAGAAGGACGGGAAGCATCTCACCTCACCAACATTTCTGCAGAGTGCTTCCATAACGCCTTCCTGCCACTGGCTTCCTCGGGACGCAGCAGCGGCAGCCCCTGGCCCCTGCATGGCCTGGCCAAGGGACACACGTGCCTGTGCTCCCAGGCCAGCTTTTCATCCACAGGCCCCAATTCTGCAAAGCTGGCCAAATGCTACAGAAAGCAGAAAAGCCACTAAATATATCCGGGCCCAACTTCTTCCACGCAGTCAAAAAAGCTCGGAAGGGCTCTTGGGGTTCATCTGAGCTAGCGTTCTTATTTTTCACGAGGGAAACCCGGACCCTTCTCACTCACTGGCTCAGAAGGCACAATACTGGTCTGTGGCAGAAGCGGGTTTGGCATCCATGTCCCCCGATCCCTGTGATTTGTTTATTTTTTTTCCTGAGGAAAGCTTCGAGATTCGGCTCAGAGATTTCTCTGCCTCTAGACTCTGAACGTGGTGAGAACACCTACCTCTTCATCACCGAGCACAGCACCCGTTTTTCAGGAGGGATTTGTAACACCTCCATAAATTTGGGCACTGTCCCAGACGCTGAACCCACAGCGGTGACCGAGGCAGGCCCACGCTGGGCCCGCGCCCTGGAACAGCTAGTCAGGAGATCACTTCTGAACGAATGAATCCTGATCACTTTTTTACCTGCCTTCGGTATGGGCAAACTACTGTATATCGGTATTAGCAGACCCGTTGGCAAAATAAAAACAAAACAAAACTTGAAATGGAAAATATTTAAATCCATTGGCTTAATCCAGTCTGTCCTCAGTTATTTTTAGAAATTGATGTTAATGGGCCGTCAAGCTATGTTATGTAACAAAAGACTGTTATAGCTGGTTTTTAAACCTTTATTATTGACCTCGATATTTTTAGAATTATACTGTTTTCCATTTACTCTAGCAGTCCTCTGTCATGATGTCGGCCAAGAAGGGAGTGCAGTGGTAGCTGAGAAGCTTGCTGGCCGCTGGATAAAGGCAACCTGAGACGAAGAATAGAAATCATGGAATGTGGGTGGACTGGAGAGGGGGCTGTCCTTTGTTGTGTTCAGTAATGGTGCTGAATTTCGTTCAGGAGTTTCTGCCCACTAACGGCTATGTCCAGGGAAAATGCAGTGCCTCAGTGGGTCGCTAGGGTCAGGCCCAGAGTCTGTTGGTCTTCCTTCGTGCAGCCTATCTCCTCCACCAAGAGCAGGAACTGGACTGGCAGGAGCCCAGTGGGATTGGCTGTGGTTGGAACAGGGAGCGGACTGTATTTGTATGTTAGCGTGACGGGATCAAGGGGCATACGGGCTTTGCACACCGCGTACTTTACAAGGAGACATGGATCTCTGTTGGATGGGGTTGGGAACAGAAAACAGAAAAGCAGAGGCACCCTACAATCCTCTAAACTAGCCAGGGACACATCCCGGCCATGCTCGAGCAGATTCCCATGGCTTCTGGCTAATTCACTTGCATTACACAAAGATGATGGATTCTACCTTTTCATACTAAGCATTTAAGAGTATATCTCAGGATTATTTCTTTTTTTTTTTTAAAGATTTTATTTATTTATTTGACAGAGAGAGAGACAGCCAGTGAGGGAGGGAACACAAGCAAGGGGTGGGAGAGGAAGAAGCAGGCTCCCAGTGGAAGAGCCTGATGTGGGGCTTGATCCCAGAATGCCGGGATCACGCCCTGAGCTGAAGGCAGACGCTTAACGACTGATCCACCCAGGCGCCCCTCAGGATTATTTCTTATTTACTTGGTGGACTTAAAATGGCTATCTGGAATTGGTCTACAGAAAATCATTAAGGAGAAATCTGTTCTACAAAGCTTTCCCATGGGTGTTCCAGTTCCCGGGGCCCCTCGGGGTCTGCCCCAGCTCCAGTAGGAGTTGCCTGTCTTTCCTCATGCTGAGTGACAGCTGGCTAAGCTGGGACAATCCATTATGTTGATGGGGAAGGCGGTGCTGATGAGTACATGTTACTTCCTCCCTCTGGCTAGCATGCTGACCCCAGGAGAAGGCTCCCTGGAGCCAATACTCTCACTAGAAGACATTACTCTAATGGGGGTTATTTCGGGACTGTGACTGGATGTCCTTCTCAGTCTTCAAATCACACCCCAAAGATAGCTGCAAACTCTTCAGTGCGTAGGGGTAACCCTATATGTAGCAAATGAATCACTCCAGTGATGGTAGATAACATGCACGTGTATACATGTGTTTCTTGAGAAGATAACGACTGACAAATTTTTATGTTTAAAAAATCCGGCTTGTGAAGTCATCCTATTCTCCAAGGCTTTGGTGGGATTGCTGCTGCTTGTGGAACTAGGGAGAGAACTTTCTGGGCCTCTCTCCATATGTCCATGCAACGTTCAAGCCTTTAACATCATGGTCCTTCCATAGGCATGGTGGTTGGAAGAGAGGAGCTTTAGACGTTAAGTAGCCCTTTCCCCCCCAGAAAAATGGGGCAGAAGAAGAAGCACCAACCCCTGTTTTCTGGGACTTGCTCCCTGCCCCAATCTGTTCTTCCACTTAACACCCGGGGTCAAGGCATTTTGGGGGCTTCACATGGGATGAGACCAGATGACATATTTATCCACAGAGCCAAGGAGTGGGTGGTTAGGGAAGCAGCTGCCCTTCCTCTCCCACCACAAGCACACCAGAGCCCACTTCTCACTGTCAAGTAGGCTGTGATGGCCTTGATTGCCCTGTACCCTTTTCCATAAAGCTTAATACATTGGCTAGCCAGTCCCAGGGGAAATGACTCTAAAAAGTAGGTTTGCGAGCTTTTCCATTATGAGTGCATTCTACAGGTAAGTTACTTAGGAAACTGCCAACTCCTCTTTAGGCTTGTTTTATAAATTTCTGAGAAGAAACAGCTGTCCATATTCTTTCCGACCAAAATGCAAAAGCAAATGGTCTTATGAAGAGAGACTTCTGTGGGCAAGTAAATTGCACCCTGCAATTTGGGGCAGCGTTTTCTTGTATTTCTGCGAATTCCCTGTGTTCTCAGATAAATTGCAGAACCCTGAAATTATGGGAAAATAGAAAATTGCATGAGCCAACTTTTCCCTGTAAGGTGAATTTTAAAATATCCATCACAATCTAAGCAAGGCAGGTGAAAACCTCTAGTGAAGTGTTTAAAAGACTCATTGTAGTCCATCAAAAAGATGCTGGAGTTCATTGTCCAGGCATAAAGAATAAGTTTAATTATTAAAATGGTCTTCTCCCTGGAATTACAAGCTGCCATGCAAATATGAGCCCCTTGTTCCATTTTACCCTGCTGAGTTATTAATTTTGACTGATATATTCCTTATGAGAACATCATACAATAACGCTTCAATCATTTCTTTAAACAACACCAAAAGTTTAAAATTACCATCATATTCTGACCCTAGCATTCAGGTTCTACAAATACACACAGAAAAGCACACAGGTTGTAAGTGTCCAGCTTGATGGATTTTTGCAAAGTGAAAATACCCAATAACCATTCGATCAATAAATAGAATATTACTAGAATCTCATGTCCTCTCAGTCATTATTTGCCGAAAGCACCCACTGTTCTGACTACTACCACCAAAATACATTGGTTTTGCACATTTTTGAACTTAACATAATTGAAGTCATAGAAGATGTACTTTTTTTTTTTGCCTTATTTCACTCAGCCCTAAGTTTGTGAGATTCATTCACACTGTGCTTTGTAGCTAAGCTTTGTTTTCACCAATTATGCTAATAAACCACAATTTATTCATTCATTTTACTATTGGTGAATGCTTGGCTTATTTCCAACTTTAGTTTATTTACTTTTGGAATCGTGTTGTATGTACCTTACAAAGCTTTCTTTCTGTACGTGCATGTGCACACTTCTGTTGGGTGTATTCCTAGACATCGAATTGCTGGATCATAGATTAGGTGTACAACCAGCTTTTGTAGACACGGCCTGACAACCTCCCAAAGTACTGAACCAATTTACATTGTCTCCAGAAGTGCATAGGAGTTCCAGTTGCTCCGTATCCATTTACATTGTCTCCAGGAGTGCATAGGAGTTCCAGTTGCTCCGTATCCATGCTCCACATTCTGAGTTCTCGGTTTCAAAACAGTTTATCGTTCTGGTGAGATATACACAGTATCACATTGTGGCTTTTATTTTTATTTCCCTGATGAATAACGAGATTGAGCAGTTTAGATGTTTATTTTAGCTATGTGGCTCTCCTTACTTTGTGAATTGCTTATAGAAGTCTTTTGTCCATTTTGTAGAAACTAGACTTGCCTTTTTCTTATAGATTTCCAAGAGCTCTTTATATAATCTGAATATAAGTCTTTTGTCAAATATATTAATTGGAAATATTTTCTATCCATTCTTAGAATGGGTGTCTTCACATAAACAATAGTTCTTAATTTCAACGAGGTCCAAACTATTATTATTTTTTTCTTCATTTAAGAAATCTATACCTTGGGGTGCCTGGGTGGCTCAGTTGGCTGAGCATCCGAGACTCTTGATTTTGGCTTAGGTCATGGTCTAGGGTTTGAGATGGAGCCCCACATCGGGCTCTGCACTTGGTGTGGAACCTGCTTGGGATTCTCCCTCCCTCCCTCTCTCCTGAACCCCCGCTTGTATGCTCTCTCTTAAAAATAAATTAAATAAATAAATAAATAAATAACTCTGTACTGCTCCAAAACCAAGATACTCTTCTAGGCTAGTTTCTAGCAGTTTTTAGTTTTATTGTTTCATTTTTTTCCATTCGTATCTAAAGTCAACTGGACCAGACTTCATGTGTATGGTGTGAGGTAGCTGTCAAGATTCCATTTTTCCATGTAGCTATTCAGTCAACTTGAATTCTGCTTACCCTTGGCTTATTTGTTTTGTGGCTTTCCTTCCCACCAGGTCCACTTCCCAGGCATTCCTATTTTGCACTCTTTCCTTTCCGCCATTCATTTAAACTCCCTGCAAGAGGCTCTGCCCATCACTGCCCCTGTGTTAAACCCATTATTTGGGCAGATTTTTGTTACCAGTGGAAAATGTTTCCATAGTTGTGACAAACGAACCAGAGTAATGTAAGATGTTAACATCAGATGAAGCTGGGTGAGGAGTGGGTGGGAATTCTTTGTATTCTCTCTGCAACTTTTCTGTAAATCTAGGACTATTCTAAAACTAGAAATTGGTTCAAGATTTCTGCCTCTAAAAGAGGTCACGAGAATTGAGCCAGCATCTGGGTATAAGTTTGTCCATGCTTTTTGTGCTTGTTTCTCAGGCAAAAGCCTCGAGGATAAAATTGGACAGTCATCTATTTTTATGGTTTGTTTTCTCCCCCAATGAAGGACGCTCATTCACAGAAGCCACAAGCAAAGAGCAAGTGTTTGACTCCTTCATACAGGAAGTGATGAGCAAATCTTAAGATGGGGTATGGAATTAAAGCCTTGGACTGGCGGGATCATTCATTCGGGGCAATGTTTCCACGGCATTGCATAATCCCCATCGTGATCTCCATTCCGCAGCTGTGATTAAGAAACCCTGTGGGGTTGATAACAGCAGCTGGCTTCTCCCCACAGTCATCCCGAGTTAGAGTTTATTTGAACCATGGCCCGCAGCTTCCTTATTAAAATATAATTCTATCCAGATAGTTCTGATTATGCTCAGGTTTCTGACACAGCTGCTTTCTCCAGTAATTAATTAGGGTTTCATACAGCGTATAATGTTTATTGAGTCTTTATATTGTGGTAAGCATTGGCCTATATCTTAAGTGTCCAATCACAGGGCATGCCAAGGATGGCCAGGGTACAGGCTCTCTGAGGATGACTACATTGTAATGTTGTTTTGCTCCCTAAGTACCTAGGATGTACCATGTCATAACAACACTCGATGGGGAGGCATCCATGCTATGGGAATGGTTGTGCCTTACAGTGGGAAGAGCAGGGGCTTTGGAGTTGGGTATCTGGATTTTAGTCCTGGCTATTACATTTATTTGCCCCTGGGCAAGTTACTTAAACTCTCAGAGTCTCAGTTGTCCTATCTGGAAATGAGGGTCCTAACATCTTCCTGGGAGTACCGTTTCCTGGATTGGAGAGTGGATGTGATGTGCCAGGTACCTCATAACCTTTCAGGAAGTGGTTCCTTTAAATTACTTCTTGGTAGACCATGAGCTGTGTTAGGAATTTAAGTAGCTGATGAAAGCATAACTGTAAAAAAAGCCAGAGTCCTCTTCAGGGGTGTCCAATGTAGATGGCAAAGAGAGTTGTGCAGAAGAATAATGACCATTCCGTGACCTCAGTAGAGAAAGCAAGTGCTCTGAGGGGCTTCTCAGTGCCACCTTGAATTAAGTCACTGTCATTACAGTGGGCATGACTGAGGAGGAAATATAGTAGAACATTATCACCCATTAATAAGTGAACATGGATTCAGCCATTTGAGCAAAGAGATGCCATCATAGACTCGTGGCCCTGGGACAATGGGTCCAGATGGGTGTCTAGTCTAAAGCTATGTCTGAACTTCACCCTAAAAGATGTGTCTCAAAATGGACACTGTCTCTTGCTGCTGCCTCTCAGGCACTGAGAGAAAGCAGAATGAGGAAAAGAGTCCGCAGATGTGTGTGTGTGTGTGTGTGTGTGTGTGTGTGTGTGTGTGTGAGATATTTATTCTTTCATTCCTTCAACAAATATGTATCAGGCTCCTTTCATGCATCTGGCACTGAGTTAGACAATGGGTATTCACTTGCGATCAATACACTGATCAGGCCAGACAATGTCTGTTCTACTGTTAATAAATAAACAGACAGTAAGAAGTGCTATGAAAATTGCCTAAGATAAACTGTGCCTGGCTTAAAGATTTTCTGATCTCTAGCTCACTCTGTATAACTGAAAGGCTACTGAGCAAATATTGACAGAGTATCTCCCAGTCATGAATCGAGAATGAATGGGCGTGGATAATGGCGCCCACTGAATAGATTGGTTGAACCCCTTGAATGAATGGGCCTTCCCTGAAGGCTGTGGAATTTGATGGAAACTGAAATGGACCGAGAGTCCAAAAGGATATTTAACATGCTGCCCATTTGCCATATGAGAGCCAGGTTTCCAAAGCTAAAGCACCAGGAATGGTGGAATAAATCATTCCGATTGCCTCACCTTCTCTTCACTTCGCTCTTCTCTCTCGTGCCCTCTTGCCTCGTGATCCACAATCGCTTTTGCTTAAATTGCTTAGAAAAACTACCTAACTTTTCCATTTCCTTTGACTACAGAACTGTGGTCCATCAGACTTAACCAGTTCCTAGAACAATTTCTTTCGTCTGTTCGGTCAGCGAGTTCTGGATAATCAGGCTCCACTATTCTAGATCCTACATCAGTGTTTGGGGCAACTAAACTCCGGGTAGAGATCGGAGGTCGAAAACAAACTAAGTTAATTATGCTGTTTTTTTAAATAAGGAAAATAAGCATTAGTCTATAAAAGTTAGTTCTGATAAGTTATTAGCCACTACTTGCAGGAAATCACTCCAAATTTTGCTACAGTAGTATTTTCACACACACACACACACACACACACACACACAAGAATGCAGAAGCAATATGTCTTTTTTCAAATTGTCACTGATCTATTATTTTACCCCTTTAGAATATCACCTAGCCTTCTGTAGCAGTTTTATGATACAGATTTCCATAAGCATTTAAAAAGCCAAAGTTAAGAGTTCTGGATATGTGCCATTTAGTTATTAAAGGAAAAAGATCTGGCTTCTAGTCTTTAAGCAAACTCAACCTCAGTCCCCACATTATGATGACCAAGTCCCTTTATAACCACAAAATTCTATTATCTCTAATACATGGCGACCTGCTAAAAATTAAATTGAGTTACACAGAATAAAATCTGACAGAGCTCTTCAAACAAAGCCACAGGAATAAAGAAGAAAATCGTGTTTGCTGTAAGTCAATTTAAGAAGTCTAACATAGCCCAACAATTACAAAAAATTTACTTATGATTCTTACATATTTGTAAATATATCATTACACTTTGTGTTATTATAAACACAAACTCAGTATTACATTATTATAGTAAAATTGCATAGAACTATTCCATAGAGCCATGTGACATCTGTGATGGGAATAATTGTTTTAAACGGTGACTTTGCCAACATGCAACACAAACCATTTAAAAGGTGTAAAGAACTTTATTTAACAAGAAGAAACTCCTGGCAATGAGAATGTGCACATAAAAACTAAGATCAATTGTTTTCTCATCACATAAGGTTTCACTGGTTTCATGTCAAATGCCTAACGCTATTATGAGTCACCAAAGCAAATACTCTTTTACTGCAATATCTGCATAATAACAGTCTTAATTATCTTCCTTCCAATGACTTTTAAATTGTTGGTTTCCCTCCAGTCTTTTCTAGCTCACTTTGGTCTCAACTTTTTAAATTCTCATAGATTGTAAAATTTCTCCAGGGAATATAAAAAGCAAAATTTACATTTTTTAAATCACCTAGGTGAGAAGGATTCCTAGAGCCATTTTCTCTAACCTCCCATTCAAACTCCTTAATCCAATGATATCGCTAGAAGTGTCTGTCCAGTTACAAGTGTGTGTCTGCCTTACTTGTTTGTAATTGTGTGTGTAAAACACAGACTCATCAGACACCTCGGACTGCTCCACTTGTAGGTAAACTTATAATCTCTTGTGTCAAGTAGTAATTTTTCCTTCAAAGACCTCCAGGTCCCAACAGACTTGTTAAAATCAATGTGGCCACATTCTAAGAGCTTTTCAGCAAAAGAAAGTGGGTAACTGTTTTCTATTTCTGAGCACTATAAAATAGGAAAAAATGCACCTGGGATTTAGATTTTAAGCAATAGAAAAAGCATTTCTCCAGCATGCCAGGAATGAGTTAACTAATGTCTCCTTATTTTAATGCAATGGAGAGAGCCACAGGGATGAGACACTGGACAGTAATTTTTCTGTGAGTTATGTATGTGTTTGAGGAAAGGATTGGAGGACAAGGGGTTGGAGGAAAGTAGGGAAGGGTATGCATGACAAGATACGTGGGAAGAAGGTTCTGGAGGGTGTGCACCTGATGCCAAGAGATACATATCGGTTGCTTTCCATCTTGAGGGAACTTCAGGGGTGCTTGTAGAGCCCTCAGGAGGCCAGGCTTATGCAAAGAGCTCCCCCCGGCAGGCTGGGCAGTGGACAACAAGGCCAGCTGGCCTGGGGGTTCTGTCTGGCTGCCATAGCCTGTCCTATCTTTGGGGTTTGTTGAGAATGAGAATAAGGTGGCAGGTGGCTGGAAGAAGTGGGGTCCTGTTTTACCTGGGCCAAGCCTTCAGAGAATTAGGGAGCAGAAGGGTTCATTTAGCCAATTCTCTCCTCATAGGCCCCAAAGATATGTGGATGACCACACTTTTAAAAATCTTACTGAAAAAGCAAGCTGAGTCCTCTGTTTCTGCCTCAGCGAATTGTACCCAGCCCAGCTACCCCAGACTTCCGTCCTTAGCAACTTTCCCAGGGTACTTGCTCGTGACTGTTTTACAGGAGCACGCCTGTTCACATGCTTGTCTCCCCACATCACTGTGAGACCCTTGAGGCCAGAGACGATCTTCCTGTTGTAGCTATGTATCATCATCACCCCAGACACAAAAAATTGTTGGCAGAGTCCTGATGACTTCATTTTACATATGTGCATACACCCTTGTTTACAAAGGGGTGCTGGGCAAGTTAAGGGGGATTATTCCAAAAATGTAACAAAATACAAAACACGTTTAGATGAGGAATAAAAAGACTGGAGCTAGGAGTAAGGCTAATATGAAATTTTTTTTTTAATTCTGTGTACTCTCTAATGTGGGCCCTAAATTTGGCTCTAATCCTGGCCTGTGACATGATTCACAGTGTCCATAGTAAAAACCAACCATTTCTGATACTAAAGCCAGGGGGAGACAATTTTACCTAGAAAAGTTGTTTCCTGTGCGGTGTCATGGACAATATCCTCACAATAGACATGGCGTGAGCCTCGTCGCCATCTTTTATTTGGTGATTGAATAAGAGGCCATTTTCTACAGTTCACAGTTCTCCCAAGAAAATGCCTACTGGCAGCTCCAAGATACCCATTAGAAAGAAGGAAATGGAATGTGTTCTAACACCCCGAAAATAAACAGTGGGCCTCACATTTCTGCTCCCTCCAGCGTGATTCTGCTCAGGAACTCACTAGAACACCTGGGCCACGGAGGCGGTGGGCGTCCCCATCCCTCCCACCTACAGGGGCTGCACAAGGTTCTTGGGCCTGAAATGTGCCCCTTCCCTTCTCGGCGGTGGGTCTTGTAATGGGGATGAGTCACTGCCCACAGAGGAGTACTCTGTTCCCTGATTCTGCCGTCTCGTTGCCCTGCTGATAACCAAGAGAGCTGGGACTGTCGCAGCGTCAGGGTGTAAGGCATCAGTGTCCCTGCAGAGATTCTGCAAGACCTCAATTTCTTTTGCTTTGCTATCTTCAGGACGATAGGCTATCCTGCTCTGTTGTGGGTTCTGTTGCAATGTGGCCACATTTTGGCCACATCATGCCCTCTTCCTAAATTCGTTTTCACTCAAGCTTTCGAAAGGTGTGCGGGATGCTTAGAATTAGATGATTGGGGTTCACATCCTGGTATTCCCACTTCCTTTGTCCCTCTGTGGAATATGGCGGCCTTCACCCCTCACTCCCGGATTTTACATTCATAGGTATTAAATGGTGTAACATAGGTAGAAACAGCCAGCTCAGCTCCAGGCACAGAGTGGAAGCTCAATGAGTATTTTTTTTGAAAGAAAAACTTCAGGAATGCATATGTCTTCTCTCACCCCCACACAGTTGCAAGCACCCAACATGGTGTAGAGGCAGGACTGATGCTGTTTCATTGGGGTATTTGCCAGTGAGTTTAGGCTACCAATATACCTGCGGAGGGCTCTCAGGACAAAAAGCAAAAGGTAGGAAAATCATTTGCCATAAAGTAGTATCTGAGACTAGAATCTGGGTGCACTTGTCCTTTTTTGTGGCCTGATTTTCAAACCCTAACTATATTGAATTGTGAGGTCAAGAGGAAGAACAGTTTCACAATTAAAATTATAGTTCAAGTTGCTACTATTAAGTCATTAACTTTTATATTTTAAAATTATAGAATAAATATAGCCTTGAAACTACCTAAACCACAGCACTGTACTTCAAAGGCAAGTCTATGGGAAAAGCCACACTGAGGATCATTTTTATTAGTTTTATATACCCCAAACTTTTATAAACACATTTAATATTATAACTTAACAAGCCGAAACCAAACAACTAAACACACTATAAAAACAGCCCTCTCTCCCCCGGAAGCTGACATAACATCATGTATGTGTATGGATAAGTTTCACTTTTCAAAATGCAAAGTACTAATCCCTAAAAGTTGGCATTTTTCATTTACTTTCCAATTATGAGTAAATCGAGATTTAATTTTCTTGAGTGGAAACTGGCTCAGCCTTTAACCTTTGAAAACTTCGTATCTTAATATAATAAACGCAAATGTGGTTAAACCTGAAGTTTTTTTATTCTTTTATTTGGATCTTTGTTAACTACAAAATACAGGGCTGCCATCATGTTTTCATTAAAGCAAGTGTTTTTTAATAATGTTTTTCTGATTATAAAAGTTACATGTGTTCTTTATAAAAAATCCAGAAAATGTGAAGAAGTAGAATTTTCTAAGAATAACTCATAAACGGACATGATGAGAGGTGCTCAGATTTGGGATTTAAAAAATATATAATTGTTTGTTCAAATTTGTAAGTTTTTTTCCCCTTTTCCATGAAAGCTCCTGGCTTGGACGTGCAAATACCTGGCTGCCCATTATTTTTTTAATGTTCTGTTATTTGTCTTTTTAAGAGTATCCATGTACTTCTCTTGGGTAATTTTATTTTCCAAACTTTTAATAGCATTGCATATATTTTCATGTCCTCTGCCAAACTAACATTTTCTTCATTACCTGATGTTTTATTGGTGCCTCTTTCTTGCTATTCCTCTGACTCTGTCATCAGTCCACAGAAGTGGAGCACATGTAATATAATCGGAGTTGCCGTGTAAGCCTAGTAATGGTGGTGGAATAGATGTTACCTCCTAATAAACATTTATCAGCTACCCAACACTTGGCCTTATTTCAATGTCATTTAATCTTCCCAACAGATCTTTGTGAGTGGGCATCCCCATACTGCAGATGGGTAAACTAAGGCTCTGAGCAATTAAGTGACTTACCCATACATTTTTGGATATATTCTGAAGGTAGACCCAACAGGCCTTCTAGAGGGATTAGATGTGGGATGTGAAAAAAAGGGGCAATCAGGATGACTTCTGATCTTTGAGCGACTGGAAGAATGGCGTTGCTGTCCTTTGAATGAATGACTGAATGGGATCAAAATAGGAAGAAAGATGCTGAATTGGAGACACACTTGAAAAGCTTTAAAAACTGAAGGAGACAATAGTCCCTCTGTGAGTGGATTGAATTAATAAAGTCTAAACGACTTGTCCTGAGTCATATGGAACATGAATAGGAGGGAATGGTGAACAAAAGCCCTCATCATTCTAAACAAACCCTACGAATCCTTGAATCCTTGGAAGCGTGTTCAGGAAACACTGCAATGTAGCCGGTGGCGTTTCCTTTAAGCTGAAGGACAACAAGATTGGTATCTATTCTATGCATGGAGATACCATCACACTTGCAAACACTTAGTGATTTCCTTCATCTTATTTGGAGAGATACTCCTGACTGACAACTGCAATGCTTCCGTGCAAAGGCTCTAGTTCTTTAAGGAAAAAAACACATGTATTTTCTCTTACCATTGAAATGATGAGAAAGTAAAGAACTAGCAAGACCCTAGATCCCAAGATACCTGGGTTGTCCCCAGGATGTTGTCTCCAGCTGTGCGCTAGGACTCACTAACCCGTTCTCAGGGCCAGCTGATTGATCAAGGGCCTCATACGTGATAGCCTACCTTCCCCCTGCATTGCTGCGTAATTAGGGTTCTTTAATGTTTTACGTTGCATGACTTTGCCTTGTAAATAGTTCTATAATGGATGCTATAATTAGTTTAATAGCACTTTGACTACATGATATTTAAGGGTGTGTCCTCCTGCATCTTTTGGAGCCATGCCAAGGAGCCTTTGTGTCGAGGTAAACTTGTCAGATGCCCCCCCCAACAGATTAATTGAGGGATGGGAGGGTGGGGAAGGGGTGTAACCTTGTAATACAACTTAAAACGCTTATCACATATCTAGTACTTGTCTCACAGATACATGACCTACGGGATCCCAGGTTACAGAAGGCAAACCAAGGAAGGGATCCTTGGCAAGGCCCGTGTTGCCATGATCTCATGGGAAACCTAAAGAAGGAGCCCAGTGGGAAGTGTGAGGCTCGCACAAATGAAGAAGCCACACGGTATCCTCTCCCACTTCAAGCCGTGGGGAAGGGGTCTCCGGTTCCGTCATGGCTTCCTGGGGCCCTGAAATAATTCCCATTTCCATCCGTGGCAGGAGAGGTCTGTGAGACCGCTGAGGGAAATGTAGGCTGGACAGAAGTTGAGTTTATTTTAGTACTGCTCTCTTAAAAACTTCATTGCAAAGCTGCACGGGTTCACAGATATCATGCTGGTAGAGCAGTTTTCCCTTTGGGGCATGTTCTAGAAGGAATTGCTGGAAGGAAATCCTCATGAATGTCCAAATTCAATAGATCGGCCAGCCATTACTCAGGTTTATCTCTCACATGTCAGCCCATCATTACCTCTGAATGTGCCCCTTGATAAAATCTGTTTGGGTGGTGATATGTTTTCACCTAAGGAGATATTCTGATTTAAACACACATCTTCCTGTAAATCACCGTATCTTCACTTTTATGGTTTCCATGGTGCCCTATTTACAGTCTGAACTTTGAAATAAATTCACCCACTTAAGAATGGACTGTCTAGCATATGAAATCTATTTGGCATAAATGCCACTCATGGAGGAAGTGAGCCGGTCCCTATGGCTTCGTTTGATCAAAACTGGAAAATAAGTCTTCAGGGGTCAGTCTTTGCCTTTGGAGGCCTTAAACTTTTCAGATTTCACTTTGGTAATTTTGTGGCTATGAGAGGAGAGGTGGTGTGGGCTTCTATACGAGAACCGGATAGACACTCTGAAAACTGAAGTCTCTCTATTGACTCATCCATATATATGTGTATTCATTCAACATATACTTCTTGAGTGTCCGCAGTGCCAGCACGGGAGATTAGCAGACCCCCAGTCCCACCCCCGACTGCCCTCAGCGGACTCCCAGTGTAGTGAAGTAAAGAGTCCACAATCTCATCAACTTCTGACATCTAAAACATAGAAATAATATTTATTTGTTATCAAGCAAGAAACACTTTTAAGTGAACAAAATGTGCTTTTGCTTCCTGCGGCTTCTCCTTTCTGAACCTTCCAATCTTTTCTGGCCTAAGGTAGGTCCTGATATCTGTGGAAGTTATATGGTCATTAAACTAAATCAGTCCAAGTCACGGCTGGAGTTACAAAGATGTATTAATAAAAAACATTACCATGCGATTATTAAAACAAGAACCATAAAAGCTAGCCCTCTGGCGTTCAATTTTGCTCATACACATTGCAGCTTGAAATAAATTGTTAAAAGTTAACAATATTGAAAAATTAGGAATGTTGTGCTTTAAATATAATTTTTAAAAAATCTTGCACGGAGTGTCCTTGGGTGATAGCACCCAAAAAGAAGGGTGTGCGTCTCTACAGAGCTTGTAAAGGGCATAAGAACGCAACGAGGTCTATTGGCAAAACGAATCAATTAAAGTCGTAAAGCGTGCTTATGGGAAGTTAGACCCAGCATCCTTTGAGAATCTGTTTCTTACAAAAACGATGCAGTTCGTGGAGAAGTTCAGAGTCCTCACTACAGAGCTCGGGTTAGACGGCTCCCAGCCCTGATTTGTGCCCTGGTGCCCTTTACAAGAGAGGGGCCTGTTCCTCTCAGAACCACCTGAAGTATGGGGGAACAGTGATATTTAACATTTTAATAAGGGGTTTAAATACAAAGTTATGGTTGCTATTGTAAAAATATCATATAATCAAATAAAGAAGGAAAAGAAGTTAAAATTTCCTCCCCTCACCCCAACTCACCACAACCGCTCCTAGCTCTTTGTGTCCTTCCCGAACTTATTTAATACAAGAAAAATAGGATAATGAAATTAAAAATATCTGAGGATACATGAGAAAAGCAAACCCTTCCATCCCCTTTGTATTTTAGTTCCCTCTGCTCAAGGTAACCACTCTAAACCGCTTCTCTTTTCTATTTCTCCCAGTGGTCACCTCCATATTTCCAGATATTTTGTGCCCACCCCTCCTTCTTGACTTGTCAACTTGCAGCTGTACTTAGTGACTGAGAACTGAGAACTCACCTGAACTACTTTCTGGCTCTTTCTCTCTTCCCTCCCACGGTCACATTTATTTTTAGCTCTATTGGTTAATTTTATCAACGAAAATAATCTACTTATTCCTGTATTTGTTTGACCCATTAGCTTTATAGTCTGTGTGTCTTGACCTCTTACCATGTGATTTGAGAAAATTTGAGCCCTTACCTGTCCCCTCCACCTTTCTGCCTCTGTATCTACAACTTCCATGACTTTTATATTCTCTTCTTTAGTCATATTTAAGCCTGGTTTTTCCTTTCGTTTATTTGAAAAATTCAAAACCAACATAGGGGAAGGGAGGGAAAAGGGAATGGGAAGTCATCAGAGAAGGAGAAAAACCATGAGAGACTCCTGACTCTAGGGAACAAACTAAAGGTTGTTGGAGGGGAGATGGGTGGGGGGATGGGGTAACTGGGGGATGGGCATTAAGGAGGCACGTGATGTGATGAGCACTGGTTGTTACATGCAACCGATAAATTATTGAACACTACAGCTGAAACTAATGATGTGCTGTATGTTGGCGCCTTGAAGACTTCAGAGGGGAGGGGGGTGGGGGAATGGGATAGACTGGTGATGGGTAGTAAGGAGGGCACGTATTGCATGGTGCACTGGGTGTTATGCGCAACTAATGAAGCATCGAGCTTTGCATCGGAATCCGGGGATGTACTGTATGGTGACCAACATAATATAATAAAAAAAATCATTAAAAATTTTAAAAAACCTGAAAAAAAATTTTCAGTCACATACTTTATTGTTTTCTGTTCTTCATGTTCTTTTTTTCTCTAAGCAGCCTAATTTTTTAGTTAAATGGATGCAATATTTTGTCTAAACTCTAAATAGAATTTCCGAAGTGACTCTTACATTCGCTGCATAAGTTCTGAGGTTGATTGTTGTCTTTTTCTGCCTTGTTCCTTCTTTCTGGGGCCATAATATTGAACGTTTATTGTTCTTTGTCTGGTGGTCCTTCGTTGTATGAGTCTGTCCACCAAAATCTGCTCTGCTTCTTCCTGGGGGAAGACTTCGTGGGGAGACTTAATTTCCCAGGTGTGCTCACAGTTACGTGTTTAGTCCAAGGTCATGAGCCCATCTCCAGTGGGTGCTTTAAGAGCATGAGCAGGACTCCTCCAAGACGTCTTTCCCTCTTTCTGAGTCTGGAGAGACCCTAGACACCATGGGTTGATGACGGCTGAGCCGCCCTCCCAAAATGACTCAAGAGAAGAGCCAGCCACTGACTGGCTGGCTGCTCGATGCTGAAATGAACTTCGGTGTTTCTCCAGCCAACAAACGTTACCTTACCCATCTTACAGCTTGTGTGGAGCGGGTAGCTTCTGGGTGTGAGTACTCCTGTTTTCCCTCCAGCCCTTTCCCCTAGAAGAAAGGACTGACTGTAAGAAATGTGTGTGCCATTAGGGCCTGTTGCCTGGCAGGCTCTCTTTAGGGTGTGTTGGCAGAAAGGGAGTGAAGTCTCTCTCTTTATTATGCCAAAACAAAGAGGTCTTAACTCTGGGTACCCACAGCCACTCTCCGTTCCCTAGACCTCCCCAAGCACTATTTTCTTTAGAGAGCAACCATCTGATTTTTATCCGAGATGAAAGTCCTCCCCACATTTGTTGGGGGGGGGGTGGAGATGGAGGAGGAAGGGTGTATTTGTGCGAACGTTCCAGAACCATTCCTTCCGCAAACCACTTGTGTTACTATCCATTTCTCACTCACTCCTGTTGTCAGCCCTGAGCTTGGAACCTCTTTCTGGCTCAGCCACCAGGAATGCCTCGCATGCCCAGTGCTCCTTCAGGAACGAACTTGGCTCTCGAGCTCCGGCATATCACTCAGTCTGACTCTCTCTGTTACCTTAGTCGGATTCTTGGGCTTGACAATGATAAAAAACGACGCCGAATCTAAAACTCCAAGGCACAGGTAAGGACTTATTGGGGATACAGCTGCATTTGAAAACAAGCACAACACCAACACTCAATACTTACACTGCCCTCCCAGAAGAGGGCGGGGCTGCTTATATTGAGAAAATTCCCTTGTCCTGATTGGTTGGAAGGCAACTCAGGCAGCATATTGGTGCTTTTCAGATCCGGGTCCTCTATTTGAAGTCTGGCTGGTACCTGGGGCCACATCCTGGCCGCATCCTGGTTCTGCTCTGCAAGGAACGTGGTTCAACAATAGCAGGTGACAAAAGTCGCCGAAGTGCGCCATGTGTTTTGCTTGGGGCTTGTTCCCTTGGACCCTCACTGTCTCACTTCTGCTTCCTGTTTTGCAGAAACTCATCACTCTTTCTGGTCTGATATTTCTTTTCCCCTTTCTCTCAAGTTCCGTTGTTCACTCTTGTTCTTTTTTGTTGTCATCACAATGGTATTTGGGGAGAAAGGAGAGTAAATATTTATATTTAGTCGGCCGTCTGGTGTGTCGAAGCCAGAACTCATTTTTAGCAATGCAGAGACTTTATGGGGAGAAGGGATTAGAATTTCACTCTTCTCACTGAGGTCTTGAAAATTAGTATTTTAAGGAGTCAACTGTTCTGTAATCATATCCACTGGACAGCAGTAGTAACGAGCACCCTAAGTGGCCCATGCCAAATATGGTCATCTCCACATGAATATCCAGGTTTGCGAAGCTCGAAACCCTGACCTGCACATGTGGAGAAACCCAATTCCTTGGAGTTCACCCTCCTCCAAACATTTCTACTAATTTGCAAGAGGCATTTTACATGTTTTCTTGAATCAGTGTAGTCATTTTCTGCCAAGCCAGGGCTCTGCTTCTGCTGGCCTTGACCAAGTAACACCACTGCTACCTTGAGGCTCTTACAGCTGGAATTCAGACCCTCCTGGCTGAGCCACTTCGGTCCTAGTGCCAGTGGAGTTGGCATTCCACCACCTTCTTAGAGGGAACACCTGCCAATTCATGTTGGCCAGCAAGGATCTTGTGAAGTTGGAAGGCAAACATTCCTTCCTTCTCTGTTATTCTCAATTAAAAAGGGTCTGTCTCACAGCAGCTCTGCCTTAGCCTTAGAATTTTAAGAGAATTTTCGGGAACAGTTATTTTCTGTAACATAAGCTAGCAGTGAACTTCTCCATTAGCACAGGATGCCATCTTGGTGCTGATTTTCTATAAGATTCAACATTTGGCTGATGATGTTTTGACTCTCATGGTGCTGGGACTGCTGAGCAGCCTCCTATGAAGGGAGAGGGCAGACATTCCTTGTTCAGTTCATTTCTGATTGAGGGTCAGATGGGGGAGGGACCACATTCTGGAGACTTGGGCCCAAGATACTAAAGGTTTTAATGAAGCAGCTCTCCCAATTCAAAGGAACAACAGTTAATTCATGGCAGCCATACGTACAGGAATTTCAACTCTCGTTAGTTCTCAGGGCCTATTGCTCAGTTTGCCTCATTCTGTGCCTTTCCTTCCTCTTGCACAGAAACTAGCTTCTGTCACCATTCCTTCTCCTAAACCATCAACGTTGATATGTCTAACCACTAACTATATGTGGGATTCAAGTGTCCCCCACCTCCCAAAGCAACTTCCTAAGTCCCATGTAAGCCAGTAAATGGAAACAGATTCTGAGAGAAGGTGGAGTCACATGCAGGTTCCTTGGGCTTGAGAAGTTCTCTTTTTCCAGGCATCATTTACTCTTCCTCTTGTTATCATTTATGTGGTACCAATTTTCCCTGACTCTGTGGGATAGTTGAACCATAAAGCAACTCTCAGATATCAGGAGAGCCCACTAGTAGTCTGACAGTAAGAGCTTTATTATATAAAGTGTTCCCACCTGGGCTATGAAGAGGGAAATGTCTAGAATCTAAGCCTGTGCATGAATTTCCATATTGGGGCCGCTATTTTCTCCATGTCCTATGAGGGATGGTGTCAGGTGTGCTCTCTGGGAACCAGGGTACATACCTAGGCATTTTTTTTTAAATCTGTTAAAGTGGCTGAAGACCATCCCAATAAACAGCCAGCGTCCAAGGTCAGCCATGCCCCCTGGGATCCTCCATTTTTGGGGAACACCCAGTCTTTTCCCTATTATAATGAGCAGTAAGGTTTATCAGAATAGAAGCAACTTCCAGTGCTGGCTCTGCCAAGCTCACTCGCATCCTTAAGAGTTTCATGCAGTCTTTTTGGACCTCAATGTCTTCATCAGTAAAATGATGGACCTGAACTGGATCAGTGGTTTTCACCTCTTAAGCTACAAAACCTTTCTTCAAACAAAATCGTATGTGAAGGCCCCAAATACAAAGGGTATAAAAGCACAAGACTCCAGTGAAATAAGACCGGGGTGGGGGGGTCCTGGAAATTGCCTGCTTCCCTCCTCCTTTGACATTGTGGGGGGCCCTAAGGCATCCCTGGGCATGGCCTAGAATATTTTTGAGGTCCCTTCTAGCTCTTACATTCTAGGATCTCAAATAATAGTAGGGAAATCTTTCTTTGCTCTGGAGAACAAGTGTCACATGGGATTTCAGGCAGAAATGCCCTGGGCTTTCACTAGAACTTACTCAGCTAGCGTGCTCGGAATTGCATGCAGGGCCCCAGAGGAGTGATAATATTGGTGCAGGGATCCCAGCCTATGACTTGAGCCAGAGGACCTGAGTTTAAGTTCCCACTTCACCACCTATCAATTCTGTGCATTCATTTGCTATGACAAAGTACCACAATGGAGTGGCTTAAACAGAAATATACTGTCTCATGTTTCTGGAGGCTGGAAAATTGAGATCAAGGTGTCTGTAGGGTTGGTTCATCCAGAGGACTGTGAGGAGGGATCTGTCCATGTGTCTCCCCAAGCTTCTGCTGGTTTGCTGGCAATCTTTGGCATTCCTTGCTTTGTAGCGGTACCGTCCCATCTCTGTCTTCATCTCAGTATGCTGTTTTTCTTGTGTGTCTCTATCCAAATTTCCCCTTTTTATAAGGACATGGTCATCTGGAGTGAGGGCCTACTCCGCTCCAGTTATGACCTCATTTTCATTAACTACATCTGCAACGACTCGGTTTCCAAATAAGGTTATGTTCTACGGTACTGGGGATTAGACCATCGACGTAAGAATCAGCGGGGCTGGGATGGGAGTGGGGAAGGGACAATCCAATGCCTAACATTCTGTTAGCTTAGACAAATTATTTTATTCCTTATGCCTGAATTTCTAATACCTATGACTTGTGTTTGTTGTGAGATAAGGCAAGTGAAGTGCTTACTTAATGTAGCAAACATTCAGTAAATGTTAGCTGTCATCATGGACGTGGTTTTTGTTTCATTTTCAGCACTTCTAAAGGGTCCCACGTGGATTTGTTTTATTGCAACGGTATATGGGGTCCACATCCCTAGGGGACCATCTGGAGTGACTTCTTCGAATGATTTCTTTGATAATCATTACCTTGCAGTTGCATGAACACACACCTCTTTTTTTTTTTTTTTTGGCCTCCTTATCCAGATTCACAAGATGATCTTTGTATGCTACTCTTTTTTTTTTTTTAAAGATTTTATTTATTTATTCGACAGAGATAGAGACAGCCAGCAAGCGGGAACACAAGCAGGGGGAGTGGGAGAGGAAGAAGCAGGCTCACAGTGGAGGAGCCTGATGTGGGGCTTGATCCCACAATGCCGGGATTACGCCCTGAGCCGAAGGCAGACGCTTAACTTCTGTGCCACCCAGGCGCCCCCTTTGTATGCTACTCTTAACTGAGCTTTGAACGGGGAACTGCATGAAGATAGTAAATAAAAAAACCACTTGGTATTTGGCTAAAACCCATACACAAGCGAGTGGGTGGGAGAGCTGCAGGTCCCTCTCACTCAGCCTTTTGAGTTTTCTAGAATTTCTGGGTCTGTTCGATTGTCTGCTTTACTCTGTTATATCTCGTTTTGCATGAGTCGCTTTTCTCTTTTTCTCTATCCTTCCCATGTGGAAGCCTACAGAGAAGTATGTAATCCAGGTCTGTGCTCCTGACGTATGTGATTTTGTTGTTGTTGTTGTTGTTGTTGCCTTGATGGGCAGTAATCGTACATATGCTGTCAATCTGTGTGTGACATCCTCACTTTTTGTGATTTTGTACCCGCCTCTTTTTCAGAGGATAAGTATATTTGAGCATACATCCAGAGTTCTGATATCTAACATAAAGAAAAGCATTCCAGTGTTTGTTGTAAGCCTAATCCGAGATGTCTTCTGTGCTGACTGGGAGGAGGGCAGGGTAAGTAGGCATGGCTATTTGACAAATAGGTTTCTGATCGCACAACACTCATCTCCAGGCTTTTATAAATCAGTCTGATGTGGACTTCTGTCTGCCTGTGTGTGTATTTGTCATTTCTGCTAGGAGAGCAAAAACAAGTCAAATGACATGATTTCTTCTGTATTTGGAAAGAAGTGAAGGAGCCCTTTTAAAATAACCTCACGTCAAGCTTTCTTGCTTTGGATTATGGCTACAAATGTGGCATATGGACCAGGAGATCCTTTTTAAGAACCAGGGGATAAATTAAAATTTTCAATTAAGATGATAATAATATGTGGTGGGTCCGTCCTCTTAGCACACAGAAGAGCTCTGTCAAATTCTCATTTTATTCGAGTTTTTCTACATAGGGTAAGATTCGGAGATTCGAGTAGAGTCAGTTTGTGCTTATGCTTTTTGGCAAAAATTCATTGTGATTTTCCCCCCAGTTTTAATGAGATATAATTGGCCTATGACTTTTCTTTCTGAATAAATCACACATTATTTAAAATAAACATTAAAAAGATGACAATTCAAATGGAAAGAAAAATGAGTGAAAGGAGAGAGAGGCCCCTGGGAATATATTTAATTACAGACAGCATAGATGCGGGAGAAAGGGAAACAAATCACAAGAAAAAGAGATCTGTGTTTAAAGTTCTTTAAGGGGGTGGGCTAGAAAGAAAATAACAGATTGTCATAAAAATTTTATAAATCATATCCCTCGTTCAAAAATGTTGCAAATTACTGTGTAAAAAGATAGCTTTATCTAATAATTTTTAAAAAGATAGTAGAAAAAGATAGCCTTAGGGGAATTATAGCTGTCCTCCAAATGCCCACTTCTCTAAACTTATATACTCTCTGATCATATGGAAAACACAAAGAGAACATCTAAATCCTACAGAAAGTCATTGCTTTGGGAATATTACTGACACTTTAATATCTATTCTGAAAGAAGAGGAAGCCCAGAGTTCTAGAGGTCGCTGAGTTATATGACCTCAGTACATATATGACCTCAATAATCAATAAATAGAATTAATCGTCTATTCATAATATGTGTATAATATCTAATTTTGGTCTTTCACATTAACTTCCAGCTTTCCTCTCCTTATTTTTGAAGGTCAATATCAAATTGAAAGCAGGCATTACAGAGAATACCGAATCCGTGTGCGTGATAACACAACGTACACATCCCAAATACTCAGATGTGTGACTAAGTGTTAATTTCTATAACGTAAAAAACTCTCCACCTCACACATTTAGGACATCCTGATGTCCACCGGCCATTGATGACTAACTCCAAACACGAGGACCTGAGCTGCCTATCATACCGTTTCTCCAGATGCTGACATCATACTCACTGTTGCCATTATAGATAATGAGTTTCCCCATTCGAATACTTTCATTTAAAAAATGTACAATATCCTCTGTAACCTTCAACCACACTGTGCTTACTGAACTAAAGCCTTCTATTTCCTTCTGAATAGAAACGTCTCCTGCCCAGACCTTGTGCAGCTAGGGATTTGAGTGCAATAGACAATTTCAAAGACTGCTCTTTCTCCTTAACAATTGGTGCATTAGGCTAAAATGTTCACACAAGCGCAATAGCAACAGAAGGGGTTTGCGGTGTAGTGACAAGGTCCTTCTTTTACCTGGATCTGGAGAATGATGAATGAGCATTAGGCGAATATTCTTCTGACCCTTAGGTTTACCTTGATCTTCTCACAGAATGCAAATTGACATTGTACCCACATTTCTATGGTATGTGTTACCGTGGTCATGATGGGAGGGCTTTTTCAATATGAATGGTATAAAAGAGGAAGCATATAACTGCAAAGAGACATTATTGCACGGGGAGGGGGGAGGTGTATAAACAAATGAGAAGAATGGACGGAGTGTTCATAATAGAAACTGAAAGCTCCTCATTTTGCCCCGATTGTCTACCCTTCCTTTTTAAACAACCTTCCTTTTTTCTAGCTATCAATACAAAGTTCTTTTTGGTAAAATGAAGTGCATTCATGCTGCTTGAAAGAGGCTTTTAAAGTTGATCTGTGCCCACACAAAAGAGAGGCAGTGCTGGGTCCGACCAGTTGAGGAAGCAAACTTGGTCAATGTTCATTACTCATGGCTCGACACGCCGGCCTCCATATCATTTTGTAAAGAATCAGATAAACTTTCCTCATGATAAACAACTGAAATAATTTTTCTTAGCTGTCAGCTCCCTTTCTCCCTTTCCCAGCCTGTTCCCACACTCTTCCCTGCTCGTAAAAGCAGCCGAACGCAGCTCTTTGGTCTGATAAATGGGCTCCTTTCAACTGGTGGCAGGCTTCAGGAAAAAGAGATAATCCTGGATAATGTGGACACAGTTTTCATTTCATGTCACCCAATTAAACTGCAATTATCCGGAGTGCAATAGCAGAAAAACTGGAAAGAATGGCGGGAGAATGAGGCGCTAAGGCTCCCTGGGATTCTTTATACCACGCGCATCAGCGAGATTTGTTGTGTCCTGATAATAAAGTGCCGGCCTAAGCACTCAGCCACACAAAACCATGGCCAGGCCAGCTGCAACCTGTAGTTGCACATGAAATGCTCCCACCAATTCAGTGAGAAGTAGCAGTTCAAGACCCAGTTGCTTTTTTCTATTTTTTCAATTACTTGCATCCGAAACCAAGGTCTGTGCGCAACCGTGCGTCCCCGTCTCCTTGGCACCCTGGCGTAGCCTGGCCTTTCCCCAGACAGAGCCGGGTAGGGACTGCTCCTCACACAAGAACAGACTACCTTCCCCTCTAGGACAGTCTCCGCACCTCATGAAATACCCTCTTGAGACCCACTCATTTTTTTTTTAAAGATTTTATTTATTTATTCGACAGAGATAGAGACAGCCAGTGAGAGAGGGAACACAAGCAGGGGGAGTGGGAGAGGAAGAAGCAGGCTCATAGTGGAGGAGCCTGATGGGGGGCTCGATCCCATAACGCCGGGATCACGCCCTGAGCCGAAGGCAGACGCTTAACCGCTGTGCCACCCAGGCGCCCCGAGACCCACTCATTAAATGGTAAGAGAGTAAGCATAACTCTGCCGTTACAGACATGTTTAAATCACGAGGAGCTGTGTTAGTCTCAGGTCTGAACAGATACAAAAATTTGATGAACAGCTGGCTTATCGGTTAGGAGGCTTTCTCCTTCATTTAAATGTGATGATATTCAGCCCTGCAGAGAACTACAGCTATGGGATGGGAAGTAGATAAAGGGATCCATCACCTTACGTTTATAAATTACGGTTTTTCAGGTTTTCCGGTGGTCTAAAACATTGGACCTTCAGTGGAGGATGCGGGGAAAAAAAAGCAAACTTTTAGGACGAGACTTTCACGTAAGTGATTGTGGCCATATCTGCAACCACAGTTGTGAGGGGATGAATAACAGAAGTCACTGGGGGAAAAACAATGCAACGCAATGAAAATGACCTTTGAGTGTGACATTGTCAGAATACAGCAAGATAAAATAAGGCAGGTCCCAAACTCCCAAACTTCAAACTAAAATGTTCATCATCGATAACATAAATCTTTGGATTTATTAATACCCTCCTCAAATAAACCGCGCAACTTTACCAGCTGGTCTCTTCAGTGATGGATCAACTACTTTAATCTTAGAAAGTGATTCTCTTGTGTGCCGTTTGGCTTTCCATCTCTTCTTCCTTCCTCTTTTCGAAATGGATCCCGCCTTAATTTTTTCCAGAAGGGCCATCTGTGGCTCCTAAAGGTCGCAAATGTGACAGAGGAGACCCTCAAAGTTGGTTTTAGCCAGAATGGGTTAGGTGAGCGTGGCTGTCGAGGGTCCTGGGCCCCCACCCCCCCTCCCGGGCTCTGGCCCAACAGGGATACACACCAGCATCCTAGGAGACCCTGCCTGTCTCTCCTTTGTCCCAAGTGAAGTCTTACCCCCAAGCCATCAAACAGATACGGAAGAGCAAATGATTGCAATCACACAGGAAACATCACAAACAGTTGGAGAATTGTTGCAATAAATTTGAATATTGGTTTGTTGTTCAATAATCATACATGCAACCATAATCCCAATGGCAAAGCTAACATGCGGCAGCATGTGTGTGCCTTTCACCTAAGCTCAAAGCCCTAGATGAATAATGGTCCGGGCCGGGATCCCATCCTGTATAGCTTTATGGGAGAACCCACACCATTACAATAACATAATGATACTCTGCTAATAATAATAATAATACCTTATGTTTATCTAATGCCTATCTCTGGGAAACCTAAAGCAATTTAGAGATGTTAATCTAATTAAACTCCAGGTCCCTGTCAGACAAGGAAGGGGCAGGTATTTTCAATTCAAATGCTGTTCAGGAAATGATGGGAATACTAACACCTATCACCGCCCTCCCTCCCCCCTAGGTATTTGTGAACATAAAGAAAAAAAGATAGCCTTGATTTAAATCTTCTAGCTACATGGAAGAACAATGATAATAGTAGAATATAATAATACTGTTTAGATCACTTTTCATCTGATATACTTGTCTTTCAAATTATGGGTTGAATTCATATCCTGTCTTTGTTCCTGAGAGATTTTCACACAGCTCCACCACAGAAGATAAGATGGTTATGTTCTGTGGGAGAGAGCCATCCCCTCCTGCTGAAACACCTCCTGGAGTTCCTCCCACCGTTCCTCCTGGGGCATAATTTTAACTTTCTTGAGGACATGCCTCTAAACATTTCACAGTTAGATTATATAACCCAGACCCTTTGAAACACTGAATTCAGAATATAAAAAAATGCACATAATAATGAAACTGGTTGGGTTCAAGCTGGGAGGAGCTCAGATTAGATGAATTGGCTAAGTGTAAAGAAACCCCCTTAAAATACTATACATTAAATCGACAAATGCAATGTAAGGAGAGTTTACATAGACCCTTTCCCTTCTGTTGGTTAGTAGATATTTTTAAAAAGACTTCATTTTAAAATAATTTCAAATATTAGATGGGAGCCATAGCATTTATCAGAATCTGCAATCCTACTGTTTTCTTAGTCAGTTGTATATTTTTTCCCCTACTAGAAGATAAATATCACAGAAGCCAGGATCACATCTGTCTCGTTGATTATTTCATGTTTTTTTTTTAAGATTTTATTTATTTGTCAGAGAGAGAGAGAGAGAGCACAAACAAGGGGAGAAGCAGGCAGAGGGAGACGCAGGCTCCCCGATGAGTAAGGAGCCCCATGAGGGACTCAATCCCAGACCCCTGGGATCATGACCTGAGCCGAAGGCAGACACTTAACCAACTGAGCCACCCAGGCATCCCCTGTCTCATTGATTATTGTGTTCCCATGACAACATGTGTTTAGTGCACAGTAGGTATTGAAGAAACATTTCTTGGGTGACTGAGTGAAGAAAGAGGCTCCAGCAAAGGAACGTGGCCAAGTACCTAGACTTTGCCGTTGGCAGAACCGAGTTTGAATCAGGACTCCACTGCTTCCTAACTGTGCAAACTTGGGCAAATCACTTAAGCTCTTTGAGCCTCAATTTTCACATCTGTAAAGTGGAAATTGTATCTTACAGGATTGTTGTAAGAATTACCTGAACTGATGTACGTAGAGTCTTTACCACAGTGCCTAAGCACTTCATGAATATAAGGTATTTCTTGTTTTGTTTGGTCTTGTTTGCTTCAAAAAGAGAATGTTAGTTTGACCCAGTGTTTAAGGCCAACCATGTACTTCTGAAATATGTATCTTCCCCCTTCCTCCTCATTGCCCCTCTTACTGCAAAGAGTTACCATCTAGCACAGTCGTGTGGCTTCCTTCGCTGGCAGCATAAGGCATGGTACTGCTTTGAGCACAGAGAAGCAGCTTCAGCAGCCTCCCCCCAACCCCATTCGGAGGTGCTGGACAGTTTCTGCCTTGGCCTCTGTAACCTGGACCCAGGTGCTGCTGTCATTTAAACCCTTACAACTGCCAGGACTTTGGGGGCACCCCTGGGCGGTTATTCTCTGATGTCTTGGCTCTACCCACGCTCAGGCCAGCCTAGGGGGCCAAGGAAGAGCTCCCAGTGCTTCTCAGGTTCCCTAAACTCACCCTTCTGTCCCTGATTAGAGGGCAGGGGATAAGGTCATTTCAGGATAGAGATAAGAAGGGAGAGGCAGCAGTGCCTTAAAAATCATGTGGGCCCCTGCCTTCAAAAGGGAGGGGCTGGCTCAGCTGTTGCACTCCTCTGCTTTCCCCAAAGGGTGCCCTGGGGAAACACAGCCTCAGGTAGAGAGGGCAATTCTTGGAGACCCAGGGAGAATGCAGGTGTGGCAGCATATCTCCTCTTTGTGTATGTCTGTGTGTTGGGGGGGTGGGGGTGGGATGGATTCTGGGCAACTTTCCAAACCTTATGCAGCTGCTTAACAAATCCACTCCCACCTGAGGGCTGGAAGCTGGAAGAGGTAGAAAGCCGGGTTTTGATCCATTTGCCAAAAAATGTGAGTTGGTGCCACGAAGCTTGCAGGGATCAGAGAAAGAGGATCCTGGTCTCCTCTGCTCCCCAACATGAGCCTGAATCAGGAGGAAGACGCCAGCCCAGGAGAGTAGTCATGATGTTAGGCATTCCTGCTCTGCTTCTTACAGCTACTTGACCCCTTGGCATGTAATTTAACCTCTCCAGACCTCAGTTTCTTAACCTATAAAGGGGAGATCATAACCCCTTCTTATAAGAAAGCTATAAGAATTAAATGGGACGAGACCCGTAAAGTGCACGGTACTGGCACATGTAAGCGCGGACCAAGAATGGCTACGGCTGTTATTAGCGGGCTCTGTTTGTAGTGGCCAATGTCCATCGATGATGGACTGGTTAAATAAACCATGGTAAAGCCATATCATAATAGTTGGATATTAAATGGGCAAATGACATTTCTATATACCGCTATGGGGTGATTGGTAGGATATGTTGTTGATGTAAAAAAAAGCAGAGTAGGGAAAAAGTATAAGAAGTATGCCATTCATCAGAGAAATGGGGACTTGAATTTTGTATGTATATTAATACACCTTTTAAGCAATGGCAGACGGAAAAAAAATAGAGGTGGGGGAATAAGGAGTGGGAATGGGACTCTGTTCATGCTTTGGATTCTCACTAAGAGATTCTTCAGTTCTTTCCCTCTGATTTGTTGCTGTTGTTGTCATCTTCATCATCATTCTCAGAGGAAAGAGCTTCAGTTTACCATCTTAGTGACTGTAATGCTTTGCAAGGAGGGGGGCATCCCAAATATTCCATTACTGACTATGACTGTAGCCTTAAGAGGGGATGGTGGTCAACTCCAGCGGTTTCCTGTTGGAGGGTAATGGGTGGGCCATCTCCCTCCCAGACTTTGCATTAATTATTTCCATCTGGCTTCTAATTCCTTCTCTATATATTTGGGCACATGTGAAATCTTCCCTGCAGCTTCTGGCAGCCTCTAGTCTAGAGTAGGGGTCAGCAAATTACTGACCAAGTAATTCATTATCTACTTTTCATTACTATGTTCATTATCTACTCTTCAAAAAGTTTAAAATCTTCCATAAACAAGGTTTTTCTTAAGGAATAAAATGGTAGCCATGGAAGACACAAATACCCACAAAATTTGGTCCATAGAAAAGTAGTACTAGTGATAAGATGTATTTTCTATCAGTTGTAGTTTTAAATGCTTATATTAGAAAGAACCAAAGGCTGAGAATTAAAGGCATAAGAATCCAATTTAAGTTAGAAAAATAACTGTAAAATTATCCTCCTCCTCCCAAAATAGAAGAAAGTATATAGTAAAAGTAATAGCAAGAATTAATGGAACATGATCAACAAAGCCAAAATTTGGTTCTTTGGAAAGACTAATAAGATTGACAGACCTCTGATAAACTTACTCAAGGAAAAGAGAGAGAAGTTACAAATAAAAAAGGTTAGGACAAAAGTATAGATATAAGAAGAAATTTTGAAGAAGATAAGAGAATACTAAGAACAATTTCATCAACATATTTGAAAACTTGGATGTAATTGTATACATCTACCAAAAGTGTAACTTAGAATATCTGACTGAAGGAGACTAGAAAGTGCAAATTGTCCTCTTATTATTAAAGAACATGAATAGTAACTTAAGTTGGTTTTTTCCCCCACGTAGAAAACATCAAGTCCAGATAATTTTTTTGAACTGAGTTTCACGAGACTTTCGAGTAACAGGTCATTTCAATTTTAAACAATTTTCCGGGGAAAAGGAAAGAAGAACTATTGGCCAATTTATCTGATTAGGCTAGCCGAATTTAAATTAAAAACTAGATAAGATTAGTATAAAAAAAGGAAATCACTTACTTGTCTCACTTATAAACACAGATGAAAATCCTACACAGGGCAAATACATCATGAGCAAACTAAATTTATCCCCTAAGTGTACAACTGATTTAACATAGAAATTTCATTATTGAGGGGCGCCTGGGTGGCACAGCGGTTAAGCATCTGCCTTCAGCTCAGGGCGTGATCCCAGCGTTATGGGATGGAGCCCCACGTCGGGCTCCTCTGCTATGAGCCTGCTTCTTCCTGTCCCACTCCCCCTGCTTGTGTTCCCTCTCTCGCTGGCTCTCTATCTCTGTCAAATAAATAAATAAAATCTTAAAAAAAAAAGAAATTTCATTATTGAAATTTTTCCCATTATAGCTTTGAATATAAGCCAAATGCTTATTCATGCTAAAGGGTGGGAAAAAAATCTTAGTCAAATATTAATATAAGAAATCTTCCTATATCTTACAAAGAGACTTTATAAAAGTTCTCTACCAAAAATCTACTGTGAACATTTTTCATAATGACAAAATATTTAAAACGTCTTTAAAATTAGAAACAAGACAAAGAAGGTAATTATCACTATTTCAACTCAACATTCAATATTTACTAGAGGTCCTAACCAGAGCTGTAAGACAAGAGGAAGAAATAAAAGTTTAAAAAGTTTGAAAGAGAAGAGATAAAACTCTCATTCAGTAATTATATGATTGTATACATAGAAAACTCAAAAGAATCTACAAATTGCTAGAACTAATAAGAGCATTTACAGAGGGGCTGTATATAAGAGCAAACATTTTAAATGCCTTTTTAATCACTTAGTAGCTGTAATTAGAAAGCCTAATTTTTAAAAATGCCACATCACTTACAATAATAAGAAATAGAGCAAATCTATTAAAAGATATGTAAAACTCAAATAAATGGTAGGATATATTATACTCATGGATAGAAAGAGTTCGAGATTATAAAGATATCAATTCTTTTTAAGGTAACCTATAAATTCAAAGCAATCTCAACCGAAACTCCAAAAGAATTACTTGAGGAATTTGGCAAACTGATCCTAAAATCTATAAAGAGTAACAAAGAGCCAAGAACAGCCAAAGCACTCGTGAATTAGAGTGGGGGAGAATTTTCCTACCAGACTTATCAAGACTTACCACAATTATAGCAATTAAGTCAGTAATGGAATAGAACAGAGGTGGAAAAAATTACCAGTGCAACTGAATAAAGAGTCCAGATATAGCCTCACATCTACTAGATGTAGTACCACAGATCAGTAGAAGACTGGAGGACATAGTCAATAAATAGTCACTTAATAGGCTATTTGGAAATTGCATCTCTATTTTATGCCATGCATAAAAATCAACTTTATATGGATTAGATGTAATATACAAAACTTAATGTTTTCAGAATAAAATATAAAATACCTTTATGACCTTAAGGAGCAGAAGAATTTGTTTTGAAAGAAAGGGAAAGCATAAAGAATAGAAAAAGATTTATAAATTGGGCTACATTAAAATTAAGTTCTAGTCATTTAATTATAAAGAAAGTGAAAACAGAAACCACTAACTAGGGAGTAGGGAGAGGACAGCTGTTTGTAGCATACTTAGGAAAAAAAGGAATTAATATCTGGACTATATAAAGAACCTTTAAAATGGTGAATAAATACAAAAAACTACTCATCCTTTCTTGTAATAAGGGAAATACAAATTAAGGACACAACGAGATACTATTTTATAACTGTTGGGTTGGCAAAAATAAATAAGTTGACAATGTCTTAACATTGATGAGGGAGTGGAGTGATGTGAAAGAGTGTAAAGATTCGAAAAACATTTTGGAAAATAAGTTAGTATTATTTTTGTGACTAGGCATGTGCTTTCTGACCCAGTTCTAATCTTAGGTGTATGCTGTAAGGAAAATGTGTATATACCCTGGAGAAAACATATGCTTCCAGAGAAATGTACAAGCATGTTCATAGCAGCCTTGTTCGTAAAGATGGTTGGATGAATGGATTAAAAAAACTAGATAGATAGATAGATAGATAGATAGATAGATAGACAGACGAGTGGATGGAGAGAGAGCACACAAATATTCATTGAAGAGAAAACAAACTGGTATATTCCCATGGTGGGATAGTACACCGCAGGGAGGTTGAATAAGTTGCAACTATGAATTCCAACATGAATGAAATCTTAGAAATTTAATGGTGAGGATAAAACCAAGTAGCAGAAGATAACAGAGATTGATACCATTTTCTAACTCTCAAAAACAACCAAAATTTTAAAACGTCTTCTTTAGAGACTCATATCAGTAAAGACAAGCAAGGGAAGGATGGGTACAAAACCAGAATTGTGATTTCCTCTGGACGGGGAAGACAAATGTGGTCAGAATTCCATTTCTTGTGTTGGGTGACGGATTTCACAGGTATTTACTTAATTTTATTGCTGTACTTCACAGCACGGGTTTGCATTATGCATATTCTTTCAGACATATTGCATATCACATATTTTAAATTTTTTTAAAAGCCGAAGGGGAAAGATTACTTCAGAAAAAATGTGAGAGGTGATGGATGGAAAAAAGACTCTTTTTTATATCATTTATGCTTTTAATCCAATTTTACATAATTTTATTTTTAAAAATCATGTTAACACTTCACCCTGTTGTTTGTATTATTACTTGTATTTGTAGTAGGACAGAAGGAAAGGAGAGGGAGCAGGAAGACAAGGAAGAGGAGAGGAGAAAGAACATGGTGACTCTAAGAGGCCCCATGAGATGAAAGGCACTGAGCTGGGAGCACGAACGGGTGTGATGGAGTATCACTTCCCCAGCCAGCAGAAAGGGGGAGGCATGGAAGACAGTCTGTGCTTGCCTTTGGCAGAGACAATTTGGCCATAGTCCAGAGTGGGAGGAAATGGAAGGCCCTTCAAACAGAGAGAGGAAACACGGTTTTTACTCTTCCCCTGTTTCACCCTCTTTTCTCTCTCCTCCCCCGATTTCTTATCATGCTGTAGGTCTTAAAGGGGTCTGTCTTCTCAGTTCCTACCATACTTTCCCGATGTGCATTATAATCCATCTCTGGTAGCAGTTCTCAAAGTTACTTACTCTAAACTTCCTGAAGGTAGTGGTCATGTCTGGTTTACTTATCCTTAGTACAGAATCAAGCACATTGAAGTGAATAATTGCATAATTAAATCACAAATAAACAGTTTTTGAATATGTAAATGAAAGGGATACATAACCGACCCTTTATATTTGTACCTGTTACTAAGTTCAGTGTTTCCAACTTGGGAAAGGCAAACAGAAGCCGAATCCTTGCAAACAAGATCATTACATAACATTTTACAATATGATTTTAGATCTCACGATCAAATCTTCTGTGGTCCAGGCGCCAACAGCTTTGAAATGAACTGCCAAACTACCCTAAATTTGTCAAAATTTTCATGCATGTGGTTGAGAGGAAAGGTGTGCTATTACCATCCAAAGTGCCAAAAGAGACTTTTTTCACACATTTTGTGATTTTTAAGAAAGTTTAAAGTTGTGATTTTTAGAACTATGTGCCTTGCTAGGCAAAGCGAGAGTTAATAGCCTGCATTTCTCTAAGATAATAATAACGTTGAGCAACAGTTTCTACCTCTCTTGACCCTGACATAAAATACTTGAAGCTGACGAAGTAGGTTAAGGTACATTCTGGTAAACATTCTAGGGAGGTGCTAATTTGTTAAAAAGTAGATTTATAGTAAAAACTTGGAAGCCGAGACTTATTTCCACCTGGTCTAACCGCAAATAATTTTGAATTAAAAATGTATTCAAATATAAGGCGATTGGCATTAAATCATGGCGACGCAACAGACAGAAAGAACATCGGGCTATTCTCATTCCAGCTCTGTCTCTAACTACCTATGTAACTACTAATGAGCCATTCAAATTCTCTGGGTCTCAGCTCCGTGACATACAAAATAAAGAGACTGAACAAGCATATACGTACTTATCAACACCTGGTTTCCAATACTCAAAATATGCTGAGAAATCTTGTTATGCATGTGTGGTCAGCCCCACACCTTGGAAAGATCCGTTCCAACTTTGCTCATGTCGGAATAAGTGGTCATCCCTCCTTTTTTTTCTCAGCAGGACCAAGGGTCAATGTTCATTCTTCTGCTGTAGCCAGCACTTCCAAAGGCAGAGACTCAAGAGGTTTGCCTTGGCGGAGAACCCTTGCGGGCCCTTATCGCCCCCCTCGCTACTGACCCCGCTGAACCCCCAGGATATGGACTCCATGGCTGAGAAGGCAGAGGTGCTCTCTGGACTGCTCTGTGCAGGAGACCGGCTGCCAAAAGTGCTTTAAGAAAGCATTTTCCACAATAGCCACCCCATCCTGAGAGCAGCGACAACTCCAGCTTTCATTAATTTGAATGCAGCTCTGTGCAGTTTAAATTTTGGAGTGTTTATGTTTTCCCTGAAAGAGCTATTTGAGCACAGAATCCCCATTCTATCACCACAGACAAAAGAGGAGAGAGCTGAGGACATTGTTTAGAATCTGTGCCTTTGCTATAAAGAATTTGTATACTAAAGAGCCCTTCTCTGGCCTTCGATTGGCTTCTGTTCCTTAAAGGAAAGGGAATTTTAAAGGAGAGTCCTTTTGGGTACTTTTGAATTTTTTATTTACATAGAGAAATTAGTGTCACTTGTCTTTCGAATGGTTTGGCCTTCCAGTTCTGGTGGGGGAACTGTAGGGCGAGGGGTAGAAGGAGTGAGAATGCAATCGGATTCTGAGACCAGGAGCCTCTGTCCTCTACCTCCTCACATTCACTGTCAGTCACTTAAATGGTCAAAGACATTTCACGATTAATTTAGTTGCTTCCCCCATTTATTTATCGAATACTTCCTATATGTTGGCACTGTCCATGGTTCTGGGTTACAATAATTAATGAAGAGAAGCCCTTTAAGAACTGACAATCTATTGAAGGAAAACGATGAGTCAAGAGAAAATTACAATAAAATATGGTAAATTCAAGGATGTGTGTGTATGCGTGTGTGTGTGTGTGTAAAATACATATACTTTGAATTTCTCATGAGAGTCATAAAGAAGTTTTGAATAAATGGAAAGACACAATCTCTTCTGGTACTGAAAGATTCATTATTCTAAATAAAACTGTCCTTCCTTAATCCATCTATAAACTTATCATAATTCCACTTAAAAGGCCAGCAGGATTTTAATTAAAACTAAGTAAGCTATTTCCAAATATCGTATGGAAAATAAACGTCTAAAAATTCTCAAGAAAATGCTTAAAAGAAGACTAAGGGAGAGGGACAAGTCCTACCAGATTTTAACATCTATTCTCAAGCTACGATAATTAGTAGGAATAAACAAAGCAATGGACCAGAAGAAAGTCCAGAAACAGGCTCAAAAACATGTGGAACATTACTATATGATAAGATGGTATTTCAAAGCAGCGGGGAACAGATGACCAATTTGGTATCATTCACAGATTTGGCAGGTACACAATTGTAGTACAAAGCTCACATCAGCTCTTCCACTGTCCAAGGCTTCCCATGGTCTTACTAAACTGATAGATGCTTTTGGATTAGTAAGCTCGTATGTGCTCTAACAATTTGGATGGAAAATGGTCCCAAGCTGGCAAAGACTTTAGTTTATGTCATATTGAGTTAGTCTTCGTCTGCAGATTGGATTTTCCAAATTAAAAGTGATTATTGCATTTTTTCTTAATCGGTTTATTGTTTGTAAATGATCATAACTGTCTCTAGTGTGAAAGGATTCCTTTCAGTTATTTTTTTATATAATACATGAAACAGAAAGCTAAATTTAAGTCTTTCCCATTTTATTTCAAAGAGTGGTTGGACCCTGAACAAGAAATATTTGATCTACCCAAATATATTTAAGTTTCAAATGTGCCAGATGTACTAGTTGCTCCTACCCTGGTAAGAATTAAAGCCAATGGCACCAGAGATGATAGGATAAGATGTGACAGTTCTGTGTGAGAGAAGAGGGCCTTCCATCTGGCTCGTGGTGAGGCAAACTGGTGGTAAATGGAGAGTAACATCAGGAGCAATCTCCCTGTGTATATAGATTCTTATGGGATAGTTACAATTCCTGAATCATACACCCATAGGTGATGTTTATAAGGCTGAGCTATCTGAGGGACAACAAACAAGAGTGTATTGATAATAGTCAATGGGATTTGCGAGACCCTGCCAATGGCCCTTGTCTACAAGACTAATGATGGTGCCAATCCTTTCTGGGTCTCAGGGAGAAAGACTACATAGCACAACAAAAAAAGGAAAAACTTCGAAGTCAGCAGGACTTGGGTTCTGCCACCTGACTATTTCACTCCCTTAATTACACAGGTTATTCCCATTTTCTTATCCATGAACATGGTAATACCCACAAAACTTGGTTGGTATAAGAACTAAGTGAGACACTGTATTTGTGACAGGACAACATTTTGAAATAGCGACTACTGGTCTCTCAGTCACAGGGACGCCCACTCCTGCTTGTCATCCCTTTTACCTTTAACACTAGCCCTGAGGGTGAGGCTCACTGTCTCCTGGAGGCCAAATGAAAAACAGATGGTTGCCTTCCAATTCCCAGAACAGATGCTGAAAACCCACAGTAGAAATAATCAGTTTCCCTGTTCCTTACACCTACCCACTGTGCATTTTGTTAAAATGCTCCCTTTCATCCCCAGTTATACAGAATTTTCAGGTTGAATGCATTTTAGCAGTATCTAGGCATTTTGTAAAATAGCTGATTACGAACTTTTCTAGTAGCTCCAACTGATACATGAAAAAGATGAATGGCATGGCCAGAGAAGATGGAGAGATGAGGCAAGGAAGAGAATCAGGGGAAAAAAGGTTTTAAAAGTTAGAGTTCAAAGTGAATCTTGTATGTACATTCCATGAGCAGCTACAATTCCATATGCTTACACACTTGTCTTTCAGAGAAAGTAGCTAAACTCTAGATGCCTATTTTCCCACTGGGGCCATTTGAGCCTAACCAGAGTCTTGGATTGTTTAGTCTCCTAATCTAACCTGTGGCTAAGACTCTTTCTAATCATCAGTGTAAAATTGACTGGATTTCATCATGCTGTATCTTTTAAATGGGAAGTCAAATAATTACTGATATTAGAAAAAAAAAGAGAAAAGTTAATAAATCACTAGCTATGTTGACTAACATTGTGCTCATCTTTTTGCAATATATACACGTATCTAATCATCACATTATACAGCTTAAACTTTTATGCGTCGTATGTCAATAATATCTCCATACAGCTGGGGCGCCTGGGTGTCACAACGGTTGGGTGTCTGCCTTTGGCTCAGGGCGTGATCCCGGCATTATGGGATCGAGCCCCACATCAGGCTCCTCCGCTATGAGCCTGCTTCTTCCTCTCCCACTCCCCCTGCTTGTGTTCCCTCTCTCACTGGCTGTCTCTATCTCTGTCAAATAAATAAATAAAATCTTAAAAAAAAAATCTCCATACAGTTGGGAATAAATAAATAAATAATTCACTAGCTAGCCTGATAAATAACNGTGTTCCCTCTCTCACTGGCTGTCTCTATCTCTGTCAAATAAATAAATAAAATCTTAAAAAAAAAAATCTCCATACAGCTGGGAATAAATAAATAAATAATTCACTAGCTAGCCTGATAAATAATAGAGAAAAGGCACAAATAACCAAATTAATAAGAATGCATGACTCACCTCCTGATGCTGAGAAACTGAAAGAATTATGACAAAATACTTTAAAGCCATGCAAATTTGTTAAATTGTATTCAATGCATTAATTTCTATGAAAATGTAAATGAACAAAAATGAGACCCAAACCCTAATAAACAGATCAAGAAACATGGAAGAAATAGAAGATGCCAAAGAATTACGTCTTTCTCTCTACACACCAAAACGTGCTAGCTCTAGCTTATTTCAGAGTTGAATAATTTCAAATCTTCATGGAGCCCTTGTTACTTAAACTTTTCAGACTCTGAAGAAAGTTTCTAAGTTCTCTTTGTGAAGCCAATAATGGTAAAATTAGCTTTAAAAAGGGAAAGTACAGATCAATCCCACTTTTATAAAAATGTAATGTAGAGCACCAATAAACAGCGTCGTGAGAGAACATCATATCATATACTCCTAGTTCAGGAAAAGATCAGAATCAAAACTCAAAGTGTGGTTTCTACCGAATGTATAGCGAGCGCTCTTAAACCATTATAAAGTCAAACACTTGTAAGCTGAACCATCATAAGTTAAAGACCATCTGTATATTTATATTCACTGACATAGAAAAAACTCCAAAACGAATTGCTTGAAGTCAACAATAGAAGGAAAATCTGCATTGTGTTATGTACACAGAATTGAGTCTGTATGCATAGAGAAGTAAAAAGAATGCTCACTAGAATATTAATAGGGGTTAGTTTGCGGTTGCACATTTTCTTTGTGGATATTTAGTATTTTTATCAACAGAAAAAAAACATTTTTTTCATTTTGAAAATGGAAAGATTGTTAACATCATGCTAAACTTTTTTATTAACACATTTTTAAGAGAAAAATATGGATTATACAATGAAGCTCTGTGGGATTGAGATGTATGAAGCCCTTCCCCGGATGTCATGTATGAGACAATCAATTGTTCCACCTTCCAGGTCTTCCAGATTTTGAGATATCTTTACATCTACCAAATTTCTCTAGGGTAACCATTGAACTGTTCAAGTAAATTCTTTAAAGTATATACTATATTCAAGATCATGGACCTCAGAACATTAAAAAATAAATCAGACTGCTGTTAACTTCCAGTTGCTTATATTTCTTATTGGATATTTTTTAAAGTTTTTATTTAAATTCCAGTTAGTTAACATACAATATAATATTAGTTTCAAGTGTATAATATAGTGATTCAATACTTCCATACAACCACCAGTGCTCTTCACAGCAAGTGCAGTCCTTATCAACAACAGCCAAATTAGGGAAAGAACCCAAATGTCCATTGACTGATGAACAAATAAAAGAAGATGGGGTACACACGCACAGTGGAATATTATTCAGCCATAAAAAAGAATGAAATTTTGCCATTTGCAACAACATGGATGGAGCGAGAGAGTACAATGCTGACTGAAATAAGTCAGTCAGAGAAAGACAAATGCTATATGATTTCACTCAAATGTGGGATTTAAGAAACAAAACAAACAATCCTAGCAGTTGCTTACATTTCTTGCAGAAAGACTTTTGGACACTATGTTAGATTATAAGAAATGTACTCTTCAACTGGGGAAGCCTGTACTATGATATTGTGTGTGTGTGTGTGCGTGCGTGTGTGTGCGTGCGTGCATGCACAAGGGAAATGAGAATTGTCCAACTGGATAACCCAAGGGTAAATAATAACTTAGGGAGGGATAATGACATAGGTGTATTATATATTGTGCATGACTACAAGAAGCAAAATTTTGGATTCAAGGTAGAAACTTAGTATAGCCCATTGAACATCCCACGGGCCTCATTGAACAAAAAAGTCCCTGATTATGCATTATTTTAAAATAGAGTGGTTAAAATACTCACTATAAAACCCCACCTCCCCCCAAAATATCCATTGCAGGTGTGATTCAGTTAAAGGCCTTGAGATAGGGAGATCACCCTGAATTATCCACAAGACACAATCTTACCACATGAGACCTTAAAACTGGAGAACTTTTCCTGGCTGTGGGCAGAGGGTGATTTGGTCTCAGAGATGAGATGATTCTGACTTTAAGAATGGAGGGATGGAGGAACAAGCCAAGGAATCCAGGTGGCCATCAGAAACTGGAAAAGTCATGGAAACCAATTCTTCCCTGAAGTCTCCAGAAAGGAAAGCAGCCTTGCTGACATTGTCATCAGCCTGAGCGAGACCCAAGTCCAACTTCTAACCTCCAGACTTGTAAGATCATAGATTTGCATTATTTTAGCCAATCATTTGTGACAATTTGTTACAGCAACAATAGGAAACTAATACTCTGACTTTTTAGTTTTTGAGTGACTTACTGTGTACAGATACTTTATCTCATATCAGTCTAGGCTTTTTTGAAGAAATGGAAAGCTTTATGCAAAAAACGAGTTCAAAATAGTAGAAAACTAGAAATGGACCATTTTCAGCATCCAATGGTTAACTGGTCAATCTGTGCCCAAGTGGAGCTAAAACTTCTGAATGTATCTGACATGTAACAAAGCAAAAACAAGTCCAAGGACGTCAGTCTCTGGTAAGTGGCTGCTTCTCAAAACTGTCCAAGGCAATTTTTCCTGAGATATTTTTAAAGCTTGCAATGGACTCTCTTACAATGTGGCATTACACAGGCCTTGGCTCCAGGGCCCTGTTGTAGATCAGACCAGCAGTCCATGCCCTATGCTCTTTCCTTTTATTTTTTTAATCCTTAGATCCCTGGACAGAGCTTACTCTCTTCTCCTCTTACTAACAACCCCATCCCATGGAGTGGATTCCCCCAAGCTGGCAGTAGGGTAACCCGTCTTCCTATGCTTCCCACTTCGTAGCCAGGAAAAAGACAAGCACATGGCCTCATTTCATGTGTAGAATTTTCCCTTTGAAACAAAGATAGAAAGACAAAAAAGCAAACGTGGGAAAGGTCTCCTAGTTTATGGCTCCGAGCTGATTAAAATCGTAACTGCTGAGAAGGAACAAAGCTAAACAGTCCCCAACAAACAAAGGATATGAAATTAAAATTTAATAATTGAGAAAATAATAAGTAGCTGTGATGTTTGTGCATGATTAGGTACCTGTGTGTTTGTGTGCATGTACACGGGTAATAATTCCAGCCCTGCACTTCTCTCTTTTTCTCCACAGTGGAATTGTACAATCATACAATGGCAATGCGGGAAGAAGCCATAGAGGTCATTTCATTCAACCCCCACATTTTGCCAAGGAAAAGACTGAAAGCCAGACAGATGGAGACTTGTCTGTCCTTTGACTTCTTTTTCTTTGCTTTTCAATGTTTTTCCATCAGCAGCACATCAACCAAATGATCGGATGAGATTATTCAGGCTGGGGTCATTCTAGTCCTTATTCTTATTGACCATGACAATCTCTCCCTTTAATGCCTTTCCTTCCTATCTAATCTTTAACACTATTAATCCATTTCTTTCATGATTAGTCTCTGCTTGATTTGTCTTTTACAGATAAACTGAGTCATCAGCAGGCATTTTCCTAGAAGTCAGCCTTGTTATATGTCCAGCCCATAGGAGTCTGTGACTTTCTATCTTATCCTATCTCCTGGATCGAAGGTTTTTGTTGATCTAACTTTCTTATCATGTCAAGTGTTAATCTTTTTTTAGTGATAGAGGAATTGCCAGACTAAAGTACTTTGGAAAAAATGAGTACAATGACCTGTCATTTCAAAGTCCTCACACAACCAAAGTCCTACTTGCCCTATGGGCACATCTGTACTGAAAATGTGAAGGCAGTGCACAGGGTCCCCAGTGTCACAGAAATCCTGTATCCTCAGAAAGAATACTCTGAAAAACTGGCAGGCCTGGCTATTTTACTCAGTGAATCAACCCAAACTTGGTATAAAAAATAATGGTAGCTAACATTTATCCAGTTTTTACAATGCGATAGGTATTATTTCAAGTACTGCACATAGATTGTCTGCTTTAATCCTGGGTCAAGTGCATTTGGTGCCCCAATTTCATATATGGGAAATGTGGGCACAGGGTAGTCAAGTGATTTGCCTGAAACCCAGAGACAGTAATTAATGGTGCCAGGTTTTAGAGAGTCTAGTCTCCTAACACCTCTGCCAAGCCACCTGTGGTATGGAGGCTAATGTGGGTCAACCTTCACCCACACTTTATATTTGAAAAGAGCATCTTTTGAAGGCATGACCTACAGGCCAGGGAGATGCCATAGTTTCAGGTTTTACTAAGCATATACAACGGGTTTCAAAGTACCTGAAGTGGCCACAGGCTTTTCTGTCTGGTGAAGACCAAAAGGAAAGTGTCCTGAAGCCCCAGAGCCTGCTGGTGGGGCCCTGTTTCAACAACACTGCCTGGAAGGGACAGCTCTTTTTTTTTTTTAATTTTTATTTTTTTTATTTATTTTTTATTTATTTATTTATTTAATTTTGTGTGAATAGGTGTTCAGACTATTTATTACTTCCATTTAGTTTGCTGTAAGGCATTTTCATTTTTTTTATTATTAATGATTTTTTTATTATATTATGTTAATCACCATACAGTACATCCCTGGATTCCGATGTAAAGTTCGATGCTTCATTAGTTGCGTATAACACCCAGTGCACCATGCAATACGTGCCCTCCTTACTACCCATCACCAGTCTATCCCATTCCCCCATCCCCTCCCCTCTGAAGTCTTCAGTTCGTTTCTCATAGTGGAAGGACAGCTCTTAAACTGCCTTCACAACTTGGGATGTACATTATAGTAAGTTGGTTAATTCTTAGAAGTTGAGCTCAGAGCTTTAGGTCTGACGTGGATGAAATGCAAAGTTCCAGATCAGCTCTTGCCTCTCCCTGTCTTTGTTAAAGTCTAGAGCCTCATTTTGCAATAGCTCAGAATTGGAGCTGGACCACCTGTCTAAGGCCCCTTGGGCTACACATACAGCTTGTAAGAAATGTCAACCACGAAGTGTGCTGGCAAAATAAACCTGGCTTTCTCCACTGGAAGTTAGTCCCTTAAGGAATGAGGAATAATATGGCAGGCTCATGCATTCTGCCCAAACCAGGGCCACCTTTGGCCAATTAGCCTGCCATATTGGAATGTTCACTGATCAAAGTCAGGGTAGAAGCTTTTGTCTACTTCCACACTTTCGAATACCACCTCTTTGAAAATTATTTCCAACCCATTTCTCCAGCAATTGCCTCTCTTACAGCCACCTGATTCACTTTCTAACTCAGACTAAAGCAAAACACATTTTCTTTCTTATCTTACTGAAGGGCACCACCATCCACCAAGTCACAGAAGCCAGAAACCTCTGAAGTTACCAAGGTCCTTTGCTTCTAGCCCCAAATCCAGCCCTACGTACAAATCCTGTAATTTACTGAAATGGCTCTGGAATCCATCTCCCACCCCCCATTGTCAGTAATATACTCAGATACTTATATATACTCAGACATCACTGGTGATCTCTATGCTCAACCACTCCAATAACCTCTTAATTAGCATCTGCCTCCATACCTTCCACTCCCAGTTCATCTTCCTCACTGCCTCCAGCCATTTTTCCCAATTACAGATATAACCATGGCATTCCTCTGCTTAATTACCTATGTGCCTTCCTTATGAACACAATCCCAAAATTTTATGTGGCATATAACTTCTGTCACAATGTAGTTTTGATCTGTATTTTGGCTCATCTCCTACCCTCACTCTATGCCACCTCTTCACATACTCTTCCAAAGGACAGTAATCATTTTCATCATTAGGTTCTCATTCCATCATTCACTCACAGCATTTATCACATTTTAGTTTATGGTTTTGTGGTCTGTCTCTCCAATTTCTGAAGCATAGATACACCTCCTGCAGGAAGGTCTTGTTCAACACCACATCCTGAAAGCCAAGCATGGGACCTGGCATTTAGAAAGTACTCCGATAATATTTGCTGAATAAATGAATAGAGGCAGTAATGCCTAATTTTGTGTTGACCATTAGGAAAAATGTTTATGCATATATATATGACTCATACATCAATTAAGCAATAATTGAGTATTTTGTAAGAAGTAGCAGGTCAAAAAATGATTTCCACAGGTGAATGGGCAAAGAAAGGTGATAAAAACACACATGTGAATACTATTCAGTCATAAAAAAGAAGGAAATCCTGCCATTTGTGATGACATTGGTGAACCTGTAAGGCATTGTGCTAAGGAATAAGCCAGATAGAGAAAGACAAATACTGTACAGTATCATTTATATGTGGAATAATAATAACTTTTTAAGAAGCCAATTTCATTGAAGCAGAGAGAGAGTGGTGATTGCCAGGGGTTGGGGGGGAGGGGCTTGGGAGATACAGGTCAAAAGTTACAGAATTTGGTTATAAAGAGAATAGGCTCTGAGAATCTAATTTACAGCATGATGACTGTAGTTACTAGTTCAATATTGTATACTTGAAAGTTGCTGAGAGTCGATCTTAAGCTTACCACATATACACATACACACAAAATTTTAAAAAAAGAGTTAACCACATGAAGTTATGCATGTGTTAATTATCTTGACCTTGGCAATCATTCCATGATATATATTAAACCATCACAGCGTATACTTTAAACATATATTTTATTAGTTATATTTGTCAATTACCCCTAATAAAGTTTGGAGAGCAACAAATAACGTAAAAAAAAAATCATAGACCTTGAAGTCAGATACCTGGTTTAAAATTCCTGCATCAAGACATATTAGCTAGGTGATCATGGGCAAGTCAGGTACATTCTCCAGTTCAGTTTTTCATCTGTACATGTAGATAATAATACACCTCATGGGTGGGGAGATGATGAAAGGCAAGAGGCATGTACGAAACCGATTACCCCTGTGCCCAACACAGGGTGGGTTTTTAACAGATGACAGTGTCCCAGTATGACTCCTACGAGCTTACTTGAATTATTTGCAACCTTTTTGATTCTTTTTAATCCTGCTCTTGTGATTCCACTAAATTATCTAAATGTCCAAACCTTAGTATAATCTTGGTTTCTTTTTTGTTTTCTTTTTCTCCTTTTTTAAAAAACCATGACAGGAAACCAAATATAGAGGGAAATTTCCAAGCTCAGGCTGAAACCTGTCTTACCAACTTTCTTCAACTCACGATGTCAGATCAACACATCAAGAAAATAAAGTGGCTATTCATCTTATCATTATTATTTAGTGAGCATCTACTATATGCCCAGTACTGTGCTGGGAAACATTCAAGACTGGTTCGCACAGGGAGTTTTCAATCTGCTTTAAAATATAAAAGGAACATTTGTGGAACAACGATGACATAAAACTGTACATAACAGAGACAGATCTGTGCGGTAAGAAAGTTCAGCAAGAGAAGAAAATCAGTGTGTGCTGAAGGTCTCAGGGGAAGCCTGATGAAGGAGGCAGGTTTGAGCTGGTCCTTCAGGGTGGCTGAAATCTGGATCGATGGAAAGACTTGAAGAACCTACCAGCTGGGGAGGTGATGACAAGATGAGACAGGGAGCTAAGACTGAGAAAGGCCTTGTCATGAAGGCATTAAATAAACTGATTTTTATAGACAGGGACACTCAGATAGCTAAAGGATCAGCAACAAGGAAAGAACTGACGATTCTGAGGCTTCACCCGAGTTTTATTCGATACCCACCTCCACCCCTGACCTTCGAACTGTACAGGATTTTGAAATTTTAAAATAGGCAACGACATGAGATTATGATAATTGCTCTTTTATTAGCCTTTTCTCTGTTCAGGATGGGAACAGGGACAAATTCTCCCTTAGGGAGAAATGCCTCTCAAAATGAAGCATGAACTCTTACGTGTAAGGTGAGGTCCCCAGAGAAAGTAACTAAAATCATCCATTTTGAAATGTGACTGATTTCAGGCTTGATGTCCTTAAGACAGAGCAATATGAAAATTACAGAGAGATTGGCTTTCCAATGAGGGAGAGAGGTTTTCTTGGAAGAAGAGCTTTCAAATCTGGCAAAGAACTCAAATACATTTCTGCAATGCCCTCCCCTGGCAGTCATTCATAGAAATTCACTACTTGGCATCTTGAATCAACCACATATTATTGCTTAATTAAAAGTGCTTCTTTTAATAGATCAATAGACTGGCTTTTAGGAGCTGCCGTAATAACACCTATACTTTTATTCAAAGTGGTAAAAGGTAGTCAGGAGGGATGACACATACGAGCTCAATGAAGTCTGAGTTAAGATGCACATGATCCAACATGCCATTTTGTGTCAGGGCGCACGTAACACAAATCATAGCTCTTTGAAACAGAAAGAAAAATCCGAGCCAATTCAAACTAATGACCTGGCTCTTGTTTCTCAAGTGGGCGGGGGTTTACATGAAACCTCTTCATGCCGCTCCAGAACAGGGTGAACACCCGAGTGTTAGGCTTCCTGAATCGAGGCCAGCAGGCTTGGCCAAGGCCAGGGAAGGGGTATGACAAGGTAGCACAAAAGGGGGAAGGAGAATGCACGGCTTCTCTACTCTCTGAAAACCCGTATCCCATTCTTTCTTTCCTTTTATATACACTTTTATCAGATTTCTTTCTCCTATTGGATTTTCTGTTCTTCTCGTTTCTGGAAAGTTTGTTGCAAAACATGGGTTCTTCACCTGTTCTTGGGACACAAATGTTTTCGAAAATCAGATCCAAAGCATGTACTGTCTCACAGAAAAATGAGCATAAGACTCAAAACGGGGCAGAAATTTTCAGATGCACAAATCCTCCGAAACCCATATAGACCTCCAGTTAAGATCCCCTCCAAGTGTTCTCAATGACATTGAATGAAGAAAAATGACAGGCCTTTTAAGTTACTCTAGAAATATATTAAACATGAAAGGTGTTTCATTTGTAAGCTGTAGCTTAAACAGAGTAGTGAGTTCATAACTATCTGGCTGGTCAGTATGCCAAGTGTTGCTTCACCTAAATTTTATCCTGACTCTGGGAGGAAGTCCCGTGTATTTGGGGAATTTCTCTACTACCCCATCTTTGGGCAACGGCCATAACAAACTCTATCCTGAGGCCTGCATACGATTGCCCTGCGTCCGATAGCCATAGTAGGCTGCAAAAAAAGAAAGAGCCTATGTTTCTAAATAGGATTCTGTTTACTCACTGAAAACAGCTTTTCTAGAGGAAGTTTTAGATTAAAAAAAAACTTTTTATTTTAATGTAACCTTTTCCGGTTGAATCTTAAACCCAACGTGCTATCCAGGTTCCTGATCCTAACATCTGGTGCTGGTCTGGCTTCTCAATATATAAAAGCCTATGCTCCCTTCTCTGTATACATACGCGATAGGCAACAAAACTCTGCTTCCCAGGACAAATGGGCCTTCAGGATGTTCTTCTTACCTGTCAGAAGCGCAACCACGTGTGACTTACTCATCTTATAAAATGACTTTGCTTCTGTGACTCAGCGTAAGCCAAACAACCCTGGCCATTCAGTAAATAAAGTATGCTATGGAAAAACCCGCCTCACCCACGGAGACCACACAATGATTAAGTGCAGAGCAATGTCTTGCCCATTGGCTTCACTGGCCCATGTCTTATTCCTCCTTCATCCCCGGGCACCATTCTAATACCCAATGAAAGTAGCTAAGAGTGATCAATGGCCCAGTACTCACTGTGTGCTTACTTTAATGCATGTACTCAGTCCATCACCTTTGCTATAAGGTAGGTGGTATTATTCTGCCTACTGTACAGATGAGAAAACAGGCATTAGGGAGGTGAAACAACTTCCTCAAGGCCCCACATCAGTAAGTGAGGTTATGCGATGTGAACTGTGCTTAGCCATCACTGCCTAGGCTTTTAGTCACAGGAAATGAAAAACTTTCAGGGGCTCACACAGGAGATTGGTGGAGGCACTGAGTAGGTCTTCCCCTCAAGCCACTGGAGAACCACAGACATGGGAGTGGGGCAGTCCTTGGGAACCTGGTGTCAATTTCTAAGTCCAGTTGGTGAAAGATAGAAATAGAATTTGTGGGGTGCCTGGGTGGCTCAGTCATTAAGCATCTGCTTTCGGCTCAGGTCATGATCCCAGGGTCCTGGGATCTAGCCCTGCATTGGGCTCCCTGCTCAGTGGGAAGCCTGCTTCTCCCTCTCCCACTCCCCATGCTTGTGTTCCCTCTCTCGCTGTGTCTTTCTCTGTCAAATAAATAAAATCTTAAGAAAAAAAAAAGGGAAATGGAATTTGCAACTTGTAGTTATGTTTTGGATGCCCTATGGAAGGCTTTAATATGCTGTTCTCTCTTTACAGGGAATACGTTTGAAATCATAGTAAATAAATAAATGGTCTTCTCATTGATTAAACTATATCTGAATCAAGAATGTATAATCTCAAGGCTTTTTTTTTTCTTTCGTGGAACAATTGTAAGGCAATTCAAAATGCACAGAGTAAGTTACTCAAACAGAAATAAAAAATAAAAGTTAAAATACCAGGAAAATGGGATTCAATAAAATTCATCCTTATTTTATATAAGGCTCAGACTCCAATTATTTTTCTTCCTTTCTAAAAACATGGGGCCCCTCCCTTTCATAGAGTGCCAACTCTGATCGTCTCCTTAACTTTATTTGTAGCTAACCCTTATGTCTACAAGTAATAGTAAAAAAAAAAAATTAAATAAATAATAAAATTGTATGTATTCTGCAGGTTTTATTTCTCAAGGACTGCCAAAACTTGTCTCATGCCTGTTCCCTTCAGAGCTACTCTGTGAAAGAATGGTTTTACAGAAGTGCAAGGCACAATTCTAATTTATCTTGATATCACAAAGAAATCAAATACTAGCACAGAAGGGCTTTTCAACAAGCTGGGAAATTGTGTCCAGGTACATTGCTATCAGTGTGTGTGTGAAGGCATTCACGGGGAGCTGACAGGGAGAGGTTATTATGAGGAATTACTGTTTGTTGTTTTAAATAGATCATCCCATAAAGTAAATTAATCAAGCCAGATTAAATATTCATGAAGGATGTAATTTTAAAAACCACATCTGTAAAACCACATTTTAAATCCGACACTTGGGAAATGTGCACCTTTTGTTAGTATCGAGAGCAGCACATTTTCTCTCTCACTGATGTCCAACCACACGCAAATCTGCCTTTCCCATAATGGGCAGGGTTGCCTGCAAAATCGTCTGACAAGCAAGAGGAGGATTTTTCAAGTTGTTATTTATTAAAATGAACTTTCATTGAATTTTTTAAAAAGTCCACTTAAATGAAACTGCCATTGTTAAAATGAATGTAACTAATTTTTGCTCATTTCATTTTTCCCTTGTTTATTTAAGGTCAATTAATATTAACTAGATTCACTACTACCACTCTCAGTATTTATAAAAGTGTTATGAAAATTAACCCTAGAATTTCTTTTCTTCCTAATAGGCCTTTCTGGGAGAGTGACAAATAACCCTTTGTTTTTCAACGGGTAGAAAGTCTCAGTAATGCAAGATGAGTGAGTTCCAGAGAGCTGCTGGATGACTGCCTATAACTATCCAGACTTATTGTGCAGTTACAAATTTGTTAAGAGGGTAGGTCTCATGTTAAGCTTTCTTACCACAAACAGCACAAAAGGGGGACACAAGGAAACTTTGAGAGGTGATAGCTATGTTTATTACCTTGATTGTGGTGGCACTATCAAGTGTGAGCATGTCTAAACTCATCAAATTGTGTACGTTAAATAGGTACAGGGTTTTTGTTTGTTCGTTTTTTGTTTTGGTACATCAACCTTACTTCAACAAAGCTGTTCAAAAAGCCTTTTTGGGGACACCTGGGCAAGCGCCAGCTTTCAGCTCAGGTCATGATCCCGGGGGTCCTGGGATGAGTCCCTGCATGGGGCTCCTTGCTTATCTGGGAAGCCTGCTTCTCCCTCTGCCTGCCCTGCTCTGCCTGCAGCTCCCCCTGCTTGTGCTCTCTCTCTCTGATAAATAAATAAAAACTTAAAAAAAATTTTTTTTAAATAAAAATGCCCTTTTGAAACAAAACAGATGAACATAGCGGAAGGGAAGGAAAAATAAAACAAGATGAAAACAGAGAGGGAGGCAAATCATAAGACTCTTAACTCCAGGAAACAAACCGAGGGCTGCTGGAGGGGAGGTGGGTGAGGACGCTCGGTCATTAGGCGGTGGGCATTAAGGAGGGCACTTGATGGAATGAACACTGGACTTTATACGCTACTGAGGAATCACTAAATCCTACCCCTGAAACTAATAATACAGTATATGCTAATTAAATTGAATTAAAATAAAACATTTTTAAAAATACCCTTGTGAATTTTCAACAGACTTTAAGGGCAGTGGCCAACAGGTAAGCAAATTATCCCATATAAAATAGAAACGTGTATATAGGCACATCCCTCTAGCCGCACTAACCAGAATGAGAGCACACGTGTAGCGTGCCCGCACACACACCCGCGCACACACACACACACAATCACTTCTTCTTGAAACCTGCCCTTGGGCTATATTCCCCAATGACATTTCCCCAAGGGAAAACGTCAAGGAATTTGTCAGAGAGGTACCCATCATATGTACCTATATATATTTTTTTAGAAATCAACTTTGGCTCCGAGTTTTACAATCAATAGCAGGCCAGCCCCTTACAAAAGGCGATGCTTTCGCAGGCGCGTGTACACAGCAACTTCTCCCGCACCCTCAGCGTCCCTTCCCTGCGGCCTGCGGCCCTCGCCAGGCGCACCTTCTGGCCAGTTGTCCGAGCTCGGGGCCGGCCGGCAGGTGTCCGTCCGCGTGCGCACACGTGGCCACGCGCCCACCCGCCCCCGGAGGAGGGCGCGGTTTTGCGGCTGCCGGACGATTTCATTAAAATTTCATTTCCGTAGCCAGTTGTGGCCTGGGTGCTTCCAAGAAGAAAAGGGAAAAATGGCTGCTGGGAAGGGAGTAACAGTAACCTCACGGAACAAATAAACCGGCAAGTGCGTCTCATAATGGCCCGGGTTCAGCATTTTTCTGCGATAAATGAGTAAACGTTAAATGTATCTGTGAGATGCACTATCGCAGGCATTGCCACGGGCAAGTCTTATCCAATGATGAAACAGCAAGGCCTCGTGAGATAAAGATGATAGAAGGGGCGCTATCAGGTGGCAGCTGGGTAATTACAACTCTCTATTTGGGCTCTGCAGTGATGCTGCATGTGATAAGTGGGGAATAATGAAGAAAAAGGAGCAGTGATAATGCAGGAGCTAAATGGTAGAAAATAGCCTATCATAGCCCACAGCCCTCCGCGCGCCTATGGGGACTTTGAACTATCTTCTTCAGTTTTCATCCACAGAAAAAATACTCTCCCTCTTTCTTCTTCCTTCGCTAAATTTATGTCTGGTGGGACAAAAGGAAAAACTGAAAGGAAATCAAGGGTATGTGAAGAGAATATGACCTTTGCAAATAACTCTGAAGGTCACTGTGTAATTATTCCAAAATAAAAGTATCCTGTAATCTTGCCCGCACTCACAAAAGACGCGAGAGCGTTTTTTAAATGTGATTCGGCACCATTTTGTTGGGGATCATGGCTTATAAAAGGTCAAGTAAAGTGTTTCTAATTATAGCCTGTCAAGTGGAGCCTCGGAACACTCGAGCCATTTGTTACTATTGAGTCGAACTTTGATTACAGCCAAAGACAGGCCGAAGACAATCCATTATGGGTAAGGAAAAAGCGGCTTCTGGAGGATAGTGTCGGTCCAGGGTTTTAAGACAAAATAGCCCCTGCAAAAGTTGAAGAGTCTTAACCTTGGTCCTTCTGTCATCTAAAGCAGGGTAAGTCTGGCCTTTCTCGTGGGACTGAATTTGGATTAATTTTGTGTGTCCATTTTTGTTTTACTTGGAACCACCCTGAGCCTCACCATGAGGATGAATGAAATCAAGGGAGAGAAAGTTGTGTGTGTGTGTGTGTGTGTGTGTGTGTGTAGACATGTTTCTGTGATGTGTGAACACATGCATGTGATGGTTAAGGCCCTTTTCAGTTTTTTTAAATTGTGATAAAATACACATAAAATGTGCCATGTCCAGTGTACCGTTCAGTAACGTTAAATACGTTCACATCCTTGTGCAATCAATCTCCAGAGCTCCTTCCTCTTGCAAAACTGAACTCTGTACTCTGAACAGCTCCCCATTCCCCTTCTCGCCTGCCCCTAGTAACCCTCACTCTGCTTTCAATTCCTGTGAGTTTAGATTGTTCCAGGTACCTCACGTACGTGGAATCGTACAGTATTTGTTCTTTGAGATTGACTCATTCACTCCACATAAAGACCTCAAGGTTCATCCATGTGAAGACATTTGTCAGAATTTCCTTCCTTTATAAGACGGGATAATATTTCACTGTACATGTATACGTGTTTTGTTTATCCACTTGTCCATCAGTGGGCACTTGGGTTACTTCCACTTTTGATTATTGTGAATAATGCTGCCATGAACATGAGTATATAAATATCTGCTTGAGACCCTGCTTTCAATTCTTTTGGGTGTATCTCCAAAAGTAGTATTACTGGATCATTTGGTAATTCTATTTTCAATTTTTTTTGAGGAAACACTGAAGTATTTTCTATAGCGACTGCACCATTTATATTCCCACTAGGAATGTATGAGAGCGCCAATGCCACCACGTGCTCGCCAACACTGATTATTGTCCCTTTATTTTTTTAAAGAATTTATTTATTTATTTATTTATTTAATTTAAGAGAGAGAATGGGAGCGCATGAGAAAGCACAAGCAGGGAGAGCGGCAGAGGCAGAGGGAGAAGCAGTCTCCTTGCTGAGCAAGGAGCCCAACCTGGAGCTCCATCCCAGGACCTGGGGATCATGACCTGAGACAAAGGCAGACACTTAACCTACCTAGCCACCCAGGGAGCCCTGTTTTATTTTGTTTTTTTAATAGCCATTCTAGAGGGTATGAAGTGGTATCTAATTGTGGTTCGATTTGTATTTCCTTAATGACTAATGATATTGACTATTTTTTCATGTGTTTATTGGCCATTCTTCTTTGGAGACATGTCTATTCGTGTCATCCAAATCCTTTGCCCATTTTTAAGCTGGGTTATTTGTCTTTTTATTGTTGAGTTGAAAGAGTTCTTTATGTATCCTAGATACTAAACCCTTATCAGATAGATGATTTACAAATATTTTCTTCCATTCCGTGGATTATTGTCTCCCTTTCTTGATAGTATCCTTTCATATACAAAAGTTTTCAATTTTAATTAAGTACAGTTTAGATATATATTAGTTATTTGTGCTTTAGGTATTATATCTAATCCAAGTCCACAAAGATTTAGACCTAAGTTTTCTTCTAAGACTTTTATAATTTTTTAAATTCATTTTTAAAAGAATGCAATTTAAAATTTTTTAACTGGGCCCTAAACAACAATATCTAAAGCTTGGATTCCACACTGAAATCCACATAGACAAAAATTCCCATAGCAAACAGATACATTGAGTCAGTCACTCTGCCATAGTGGCAGCTGTGAACTGGGCTCTTGGGGGTGCAGAGGAGACTAAGACACCATTATACCCTTGAAGAAGCTCATAAGGAGAAGGTTCTGGAACAAATCACTATCATTATATTAGTCTATTCAGTGTACAGTAACAAAATACCACAGACTGAGTGGCTTACACAATAGAAATGTATTTTTCCAGATTTGTGGAGGCTGGAAGTCCAAGATCAAGGTGCCTGTAAGATTGGTTTCTGGTGAGACCTCTCCTCAGCTTACAGATGGGATCTTTACCCTGTGTTGTCTTTTCTCTGTGTTCTTGCACAGAAAGAGAGCAAGGACACTCTGCTGTCTCTGCTCCCTCTTGTAAGGGCACCATTCCTGTTGCGTTAGGGTGCCACCCTAATGACCTCATTTAATTTTAGTTACGTCCCCAAAGGCCCTATCGCCAAATACAGTCACACTGGGGATTAGGGCTTCAATATATAAACTGGAGGCAGTGGAGGGGGGGGAGCCCAATTCAGTCTGTAACAACAATATAATGGTCACATATATACTATCTTCTCTAAGACTTAGCATCTTGTTGCAATAGGTATTACAGATGCGGACAGTCTCTGACTTTGAGCCCTTTCTCCAGAGTCACACAGCTTGATGGCATTGAATCAAGATCTGCTTGTTTAATTGATGACATGGGCAGTCACTGTTCTCCGTCTCTGTATCACCCTGATCCAAGGCAGCATCTTCTCTTTCTCAGACCTTTGCACTTGCCCTTTAACCTTTTCCGCTCTTGCCCGCTACCCTCTGTTTTCCTCTCACTAGCTGGAGTAATCATCCCCAAACATATATGGGCTTACTGTTCCCTCTGCTTGAAACTCTACAATGACTTCCCATTGGAACCGGGATAAAACCTATACTCTTCCCGTGGCTTACAAGCCCTCATATGAACCAGCTTCTGCCCACCTCTCTGACCCCAGCTTTGGACCACCCAACCCAAGCTGTCTACTTAGAACACACTAATCTCCATGTTCCTTGCCCAAAAAGTGTGGGCTCTCTTTGCAGTTATAGCCCCTTTTGCCTGAAACACTTCCCCCAAGCTCTTCACACAGCTCCTTCCTTCTGGTAATTTAGCTCAACCCAAACATGCCCTTCTCGGTGAGAACATTTCAGACCACACAGTGGAAAGCAGCTCCCTTCCTCCCTGTGATTCTCTCATACAATTCCTATATCTTTTTCACAGCGCTAGTCACTATCTCAAAAAAAATTTAAATGTATTTACTGGTTGATTCTTTGCTTTCTCCTACTAGATTATAAACTACAAAAGCAAGAACCTTGTTTCCCTTATCCATTGCTGTCCCACCCATTCCTAGAATACTTTCTGGCACATAATAGATGATTAGTAAATATTTGTTGAGTTCATTAATCATAATGTGTACAATGCTTAGGAGAAGGGAACAATTAATCACTGTGGGGCAGAGAGAGAGAAAGGGAGTAAAAGGGAGGACACACGGTGTTAAAGAAGTCTTCAGTGAGAAGACAACTTGAACATTTGAATTTGAAGAATAAAGTTGTGTGAGCCCTAAAAAGAGAAATGGGATGAGGGCATTCCAAAATGAAAGCATGCATGATGCTACAGGGCTATGAAACACTTGGTAATCTTAATAATATTTCACATTTTCTGCCCTTCACAGTTTGAAAGCACTTCAACAGACACAATTTTATTTTATTTTCATTCATCTTTGAAAGATGAACAAATTAAGCTTGCCAGGCTAAGTGACTTCCCAAGTTTACACAGAAAGCAGCTGAGAATACAAATTCTGTGACTGGCTCTTAAAAAAAAATGTTTTCACAAAATAAATGATTACAAAAAGAAAATCATATTTACTGTTAAAGTTAGAGGAACTCTAACTGCTGAAACAAATAAACCCCAAAATGTCAGTGTCTTAACACCATGCAAATTTATTTCTTGTTCACACACTCTAGACCCAAGTGAATGTTTCTGATGACTTTGCTCCATGCCGTAACTCAGGGACCCAACCTTATTCCAATCTGTGACTCTACCATACCCTAGGGCCTTGTCATTGGCATCTGGCCTGTGAAAGGAAGCATCGTGTGGATGAAGTATAACATCTTAAAGTTCTTTACCAAAAAGAGATACCCATCATTTCTATTCACATACCATTAGTGAGAAATGGTCATATGACTCCATCTACCTGCAAGGGCATCTGGAAAACGTAGTCCCCAGCAGGGCAGCCATTTTCCAGTGGCAACTCTATCCTATTGGATGGAAAATTGAATTTTGATACACCAATAACCACCTGTGTCTTGTTTAGTTCTTTTAGATATCTGATTTTGTGGTTTAAGGTTTAACTGTTCCAGAGCATGACTATATGGACCTAAACGTGGGGGTGGTAAGGGCACCTAAGGTTTAGGGGGAGGATAAAAACAATGACTTTCAACTCTTAAACATTCTAACTGGTGACTGGATATTTCAGGAATTTTCTGGGCCTGCATTTTTTTTTTTTTTTAGATTTTATTTGTTTATTTGACAGAGAGAGAGAGACAGCCAGTGAGAGAGGGAACACAGCAGCGGAGCGGGAGAGGAAGAAGCAGGCTCCCAGCAGAGGAGCCCGATGTGGGGCTCGATCCCAGAACGCCGGGATCACGCCCTGAGCCGAAGGCAGCCGCTTAACGACTGAGCCAGCCAGGCGCCCCTGGGCCTGCATTTTAAAGGTACATTATCCTTCTTAACTATACTATGAAAATACTACACACAACTGTTCATTAATACTCTACTCCTCTGAGCACCTGGGTGGCTCAGTTGGTTAAACCTCTGATTTCAGCTCATGTCACGATCTCAGGGTCCTTGGATCGAGTCACACGTCTGGCTCTGTCCTCAGCACCGCATCTGCTTGTCCCTCTTCCTCTCTCCCTACCCCTCCCACTGTTCATGCTCTCTCTCTCAAATAAATTAAGTCTTAAAAAAATATTTCTCTATCTCCCATAGTTACTTCTATCATTTTTATTAAGTCAAACCTAACTAAGTTATTACATCTAAACAGTCAAACCAAGTCTGCGTATCTCTACCATTTCGTTTTCTTGTGTATTAAAGAAGCATTCTCTACCTCCCATGATTGTTAGCAGTTAATACAAAGAATTCTAAAGCCCTGTTCGAGGGCTAGGGCAGGAATTAGTGAGCCTTCCACTTATTCTTCATTTTTGCCTTCCTAAAGCTTGTGTCATCTCCTAAATCCCTTAGATATCTACGAAAAGGAACCCTTACTTCCAAAACCCCAATGGCAATCTCTCCCTTGGCTTTGTTTTCTCTTTCAAAACTCCCGTTTCTCTTCCTTAGCCATGTTTTGTGATATTTTTCTAAGGAAGTAGACCTTCACACGTGTCACAGTCACTCACCATTTTTTCACTGGTACTTTGCCAAAGTTTTCTCTTTTAAATACATTTTAGACAGTAACAGATTTTCCCCTCAAGTCTGCATTCTTCCCTCAAGATATTCGTAGGCAACCCTATTTGATTTTAGGGGAAGGCAGAGACTTCAGAGCACCAATAATTGAGTTTTGGCCTTTTATGAAATTTTATTATGTTTTTCTAATCAATTAAAGGCTACAACTATATTTGACTGAAGAAAAAGCCGTTTTACCATCTTAAATTTTTAAATACTCAGCCAATTCATGTGCGCTCCTCAGGAGAAATAACAGTTTATGATGGTAATAATCATAGTTAACACTTACATAAACTTATAATGTGCCAGGTGCTGTGCTAAGTACTTTATATACATTTAAATCATTCAATTCTCACAACGATCCAATGAGGTAATTACTTCTTTGATGTCCACTTCCATGTGAGGAAACCACGATACAAGCAGTTAAGTGACTTGTCCGAGTCGTACAGCTGCAAAGTGGTAAAGCCAGGATTTGAACTTGGGCTGTAGGTGCTTGTTAGCTTTTACGGAAGCTTGTATTTTGGAAAGACTATAAAATTATTAAGTATAGATATGGAAGAAGGATACTAAGATCACTTTGTGCCACAGACAGCTTTCCTTATTTTTTTTTTAATTTCTTATTCTTTTTTTTTTAAAGATTTTATTTATTTATTCGACAGAGATAGAGACAGCCAGTGAGAGAGGGAACACAAGCAGGGGGAGTGGGAGAGGAAGAAGCAGGCTCACAGCAGAAGAGCCTGATGTGGGGCTCGATCCCATAACGCTGGGATCACGCCCTGAGCCGAAGGCAGACGCTTAACCGCTGTGCCACCCAGGCGCCCCAGCTTTCCTTATTTTTAAAAATTTTTACAAGATTTAATTTATTTATTCATTTGAGAGAGAGAGAGCAGAGTGGTGGTCTGGGTGGGGTCGCCAGAGGGAGAGGGAGAAGCAGACTCCCTGCTGAGCAGAGATACTGATACAGGATCCAGAGATCATGACCTGAGCTGAAGGCAGACACCTAACTGACTGAGCCACCCAAGTGCCCCCAGCCTCCCTTACTTTAAATCAGGCAAACTGTCAATGACAGAGCGGAAACTTGCAGCTTGTGTTTCCCATTGTTCTTTTCACAGCCTGCGTGATATTGCCATATAGGACAGGCATCTTGAGCTCAGAAACTGCCACCCACCATGGGTTTCTAAGTGTTTACAGTACTTGCATTTGTATATTGAAACTCAATCTAATTTAATTTTTATATTCTTTTTCTTTCCTTTTCTCAGTTCAAGGTTGTTAGCATATTTCTTAGTTGTCAAGATAAATCTTAGAGACACTAGNACCATGGGTTTCTAAGTGTTTACAGTACTTGCATTTGTATATTGAAACTCAATCTAATTTAATTTTTATATTGATTCTTTTTCTTTCCTTTTCTCAGTTCAAGGTTGTTAGCATATTTCTTACTTGTCAAGATAAATCTTAGAGACACTAAATGGTATTTATTCAGCATTAAATAATAATCTTTTTAGTGAAAAAAAAGAGTCAAGTGGTCTTTGTTTCTTAATAAGTTGCCTATGATTGTCTCCCCTTCCTCTCCCCCACCATCCTCACTGCAGCGAGTGGAGGAATGAACCGAGAAGACAGTTGCCACACTACCATCTCAACACTTAAAAAACAGGATTTCTCATCTTCCCTGAAACCCTGCACCTCCTTGTGTAGTCTCCATTTCAGTGAGGGCCACCGTCATGCCCAGGAGCACGCAAGCCAGAAACCTGCTAGTCATCTTACGTCCTCCCTTTCCCTTACCTTCCACCTCCAATTAATCACTGAGCTCTATTGATTTTACTCCCCCAAAGTTTTCTCTATGTATCTCTCAATCTCTCCCCGTTTCTGCCCTCTTTGGTCCATCCTTTTACAGTTGAGATGGTCTTTTTCAAACGATGTTCTCTAAGCTTCCACTTAAAGTAACGTAAGGATCGTTACTACCTCTAAGACAAAATCCAAGCCCCTTGGCATGGCATACAAAGCTCTTGTATTCTGGTCCGTATCACCTGACCAGTCTCACTTCCATTTCCCCAAGGTCTCATTATTCTCCAGACACACCGAATCTCTCCATGTACATCATAAAACGTATCATTCTTCTTTCCCTAGCTTTCATTAGTGGGTCTGCCTGCTCTGTGAACTTCTTCCTCTCCCTCTTCCCTTCCCTATCTCCTTGCACCGGGCACCCCACTCCATAGTCTAGGTGATTTGCCTCTGAATCCCATTAGTGCGCTATGTGTATTTCTATCACAGCACATAGCATAAGGTATTGGAATTGTTGGCTTATATGTTTTCTCTCCATCTAGACCATGAATTACTGAGGGTAGAAACTACTTGTACATAAACTATCCATCATTCTGTAGACTGACTGACAAATAATCTAGAAATACAGAAACATGGAAAAAATGGACAATTTCCATTAAAAATGGCTCACTGAATTGGATATATATAATGTATAGAATCTAGAATCAAAATCTATAAACCATCAACAGAATGTATTTTTGCCAAATTATGCTCCTTGTAATATGGTTGATTTCCACAGAGTGAAAATGTTCTGTCCCAGCCTAGCGATAAGAGAAACATAAATAGAGATTTTCACTTCTTTTTTGAGAGTTATCTTGCATCTGCTTCACAAAAACTGATATGATTTACCCTCCAACTGTGCTGGAGCTATTTTCACTAAGCTCCAATATTTCAATTGACTTAAATCCTTAATAGTTTAAACGAAGCTCTAGGTCAACTAAAACTGATAAAGGAGCTAAGAATCCTGTTCTTAAGAAACTCCAAGATCACCAGCATGGCCATTACTCCTGAGAAGTTCCAATAAAACTATAATAATAGCCAGCAATCATAATAATAACAACAATCATGATTGATAATCATAATGTTATGTATTTATCCCATGCCTTTCATCCATGGATCTGAAAGCTCTTTTCATAATCATTATGAAGAACATTCTCATGGACTGATTCAGTCGTTCAGTGTCCAGAAAACAGACAGCACCACCGTCAATGATGACAATAATCCAAACAGGTCTAAGACAGAATGGCACAAAAGGGGTAAGTGACAAGCTCTAGTTCTCCTACCAAATTCTAACTCTAAACTCTGTTCTCCATTACACTGAATGGTCTGTGATTGCCAGGATACTGTAAATCAATAACAACAAAGGATAGCAGTTCTATGCAACTCAGGGATTATGTTAGGAGTCATTGCTGAGGAAATCCAACTATAAGAGTTTCCCATAAACACAGTTCTGCTGAGAAAATGAAACTTTGTCCTTACTGGCTCAAATTCAACCTGTACTTAACCTCAACATTTGTTTTTAAAGATTGATTTATTTGAGAGAGAGAGCACGTGAGCAGGGGAAGGGGCAGAGAAAGAGGGAAACAAGAAGAATCCCCGCTCAGCAGGGAGTCAGACGCGGGGCTCAATCCCAGGACCCCAAGATCACAACCTGAGCCGAAATTGAGAGTTGGACGCTTAACGGACCGAGCCACCCCGGCACCCCTCAACTTTCAATATACCAAATTTTGGCCCTGACAAATGATTTTCAGTGTTGGTTTGACCTAAAGGAAAAACTGAATTGAGTTTTTTTCTTAGTTTGACTTTGGGATGGACAGACATGCTTTTATTTTTAAAACAAAGTCTCGGGAATTGTTAATGGAAGAGTTTCATGCGGTTCGTCAAAAGCTTAGCTGAATGCGTGGGTTTGGAACTGTCGAAGAAGGTGTCTGGGCAATCCGTTTCTTAAGATGCTTCTCCTAAATCTAAAACACAACACAACGCAAGACCCAATGAAATCAAAATGAAAACAAGCCGAAAATGGAAGAGGAAGGGAAAATGATGTCATGCAAGAGGCAAGTATGTTTTCATCCGAACAATCTTTTTTGAGCATCTACTAAAAGTGAGGCATTTTGGACGTTCTATATGCATGTATCTATGCATGGAAGGTTGTTAAAATAACTCCCTTTCCTTTTACTAAGTGCATGGGTCTTGCTCTCTTCTAACTGCTTTGGAATAGCAGTTTTTGTTTAGGTCAGATGTTTCGGTACAACATATTAGTGCATTAATCTGGTTCCTTGAGAGTGTCATCTTTACTCGTGTCAGTTTCTTCTAATGCAGGATAGATATCAAGAGAATATGATACATCTTTTGGATTGTACGTACAACAGTGAATGGAGTATCATCAAGTTAATGACTAGAATTCATTTGCTGGATATGCTTAGGCTTTCGTGAAACTTCATCTTAAATCCTTAAATCCACTTACAATGAAGAACATACTCTTTGATATGGCCCTTACCCCAATCCCTGTGCATTCTGTAGCAACTTTATCATTCTTGGCTTCTTCATGTCCCTGGAAGGGGCATTTTAGCATATGCACGTATTTTATACTTCCTGCTGCTTGGCACTTTCATAGAACAGAAGAGAAAATTGGGACTTGGGAGACTAGGGTCTTACCCAAGGCCACAGACTAGTTGATGAGAATTTGGAACAGAAATCAGACCTTCAGGTCAACATCCTCTACTCTTTTCTGAATGAAAATCATGGCCAGCTACCCAAATTGGGCTCTTTTCAGCCATAGGCTTCAGGAGTAAAAAGTAGGATGAAGCCATTAATAAAAAGCAACACAAGCAGAGATCAGTCAAAAAGCCCCCATAGCTGGGGCGCCTGAGTGGCACAGCGGTTAAGCGTCTGCCTTCGGCTCAGGGCGTGATCCCGGCGTTATGGGATCGAGCCCCACATCAGGCTCCTCCGTTATGAGCCTGCTTCTTCCTCTCCCACTCCCCCTGCTTGTGTTCCCTCTCTCACTGGCTGTCTCTATCTCTGTCAAATAAATAAATAAATAAAATATTAAAAAAAAAAAGCCCCCATAGCTAATCTATGTTACTATGAGGAATTATATTTGCCTTTAATTAATCATATATAGTTCTCCCAAAGAGGAAAAATCCAGTTTACCTTCTATTTCCAGACTCATTAACCAGGAAACTAGTCTTGATAAATATGCAGTAATCAAGATTTTAAGTTCAGACAGTTTTTACATTTTCTTGTTCTTCAATATATGTCTTGAGTATTTTGTTTTCAGCTCATTCTCCTCCTTTATTGTATAGACTGTTTGAAACACTAGTAATTCTCACTTCCCTCCGAATCAAATCTATTGCTTCTAGCCTATCCCTTTAATCCCATTAGTTATGGATATATGTCATTTTATTCCCTTATTTTTTCCCCACTTACATCAACACTTCTCTCTCTCTCTTTTTTAAAGATTTTATTTGCTTATTTGACACAGAGAGAGAGAGAACAGCAGAAGGAGAGGAAGAAGCAGATTCTCCGCCAAGCAGGGAGCCCAATGTTGGACTCCAACCCAGGACCCCGAGATCATGACCTGAGCCGAAGGCAGATGCTTAACCGACTGAGCCCCCCTGGTGACCCTACATCAACATTTCTCGACAAACATCATAGCCATGTAGCTAAGGGATGTCATGTGCAATGAATTTTTTTCCAAAAAGTTTCGATTTTCCATTAATTTGGCCATCTGGGCAGTTTGGTTCAGAAAACCTTTTCATTCAATTGAAACTCCATGAGATTAATAGTCCACTGAAAGAATCCACACACAAACTTACAGAGAAAGGTTTGTGCATTGGTTTCCAAGAACTGCTGTAACATTACCACAAACTTGACTTAAAACACTAGAAACTTACTAGCTCACAGTTCTGGAGGCTGGAAATCTGCAAAAAAGCTCTAGAGAAGAATCATTGCTTGCCTCTTCTTAACATCTAGTGATTGCCAGCAACTTCTGGTGTTACTTGGCTTGTAGCTGCGCCACTCCAATCTCTGCCTCTGTCATCACCTGCCATCTTCCCTCTGTGTGCCTCTGTGTCTGAATCTCCCTCTCCTTTCTCTCATCAAGTCACCAACCATTTGGTTTAGGGACCAACCTAAACCAGTATGCCCCATATTAATTACATCTGCCAAGACTTAATTTCCAAATAAGGTCACATTCTGAGGTCCTGGTTGGATGTGAATTTGGGGGAGGTGGGGATACTCTTCATCCCAGTATAGTTTGCTTCTTCCATTCTATTCTACAGTTTTCTCCCAAGGTTTTGCAGATGCCCAGGGTCCAGCACTGCCGTTCAGACCTTCTCAGGACAGGAACCAGTCAACTCAGAGATGAAGCAGCACACAGTGTAAAGTCTTGGCACAACTAGGAATGGGTCCTACCTCCATCTGTTCCTGTCTTTGAACTTTGGGATTCTGCACAAGTCACATAATTTCACTGAGCTTCATATGCCTCCTATTCAAATTGTATAACAGCTATATCGTAAGAGGATAAGGATATTATAGAGCTGAATGTCTTACATTTAGCAAATGGTGGTGCTCAGGAGCTTTTAACACCCAATAGTTCTTTCAAGAATTGATAAGCAGGTGATGGGCTGGAAGCAGCTGGGACAGGAGCCCTTGCAGGTGCCCCACTCTGCCTAGGAAAAAGGAAGAGATCACACAGCATGCCTGGGAAAGTTCACTGATGCTTGTCATTTTGTAAAAAGGTAGCTAGAAAAAGCAAGCCGAGCTCATGGTGGATGCTTATTATATTGCTACATCATATTTACATATGACATATGGTGCCCCACATCTGAGAACCTCAAAGCTTTTAATGAGCGTTAACTCATTATTACCTGTGGAGAGTGCAGCAAGTAGTCATCTCATTTACAGCTGAGGGAATTGAGGCACAGGGCGATTAAGGGGCTGATTCAAGGTCAGTACCAGCTGGATGCGACAGGGACCAGTAGTAGCCACTGGATGAACGAGGACAAGGCCTTGAGTGCAGTAACTTAGCTGTTACCTTTATTTGTTCCCTTCCCAGGGGAGCAGTGCTATCAGCAACATACTCCCAGGAATGAGAAGAGGGTGCCTTAGAAGAGAAAATAAGAATAAAGAAACTGCAACAAACAAAACTGTGAGATATCCACACCGTGGACTATTACTCAACCATCAACAATCATTAAGTGCTGATCCATGCTATGTTGTGATGAGCCCTGAAACCATGATGTTTGGTGAAAGAAGCCACATATTGTATGATTTCACTCCTATGAAATGTCCAGAGCAGGTAAGGTGACAGAGACAGAAAGCAGATCTGTGCTTACCGGGGCCTGGGGGTGGCCGGGGAATGGGAACAAATTACCGGGCTTGGGGTTTCCTTTTGGGGTGATTAGAATATGCTGGAACCAGATGGAAGTGATGGTTACACAACATTGCGAGTGTAGTAAATGCCACTGGATCATACACTCAAAAATGGTTTGTTTTATATGAATCCTAACAGAATAAAAGTAAAGAATCTGTGAATAAATGCTAGTCACACCAGCTGGGTCCGGAGGCCAGACTTATGAAAAGCAAATTACCTGAACTTGTCTAGGCCACATCTTCCGCTGAGGTAACTGTAATTGTGTCACCTTGGGCTAATTTCTGAGTCTGATTTCCCAATTGTGTGATGAGATCTTATACCAAATTAGTAGTTTTCAAACTGCTATTTTTAAAGCTACTTAACTTTTTAAGAACAAAATCCTACGTAGAACTTTAAATATACACGACAGACAAAGATAAGCTCAGTGGGAGGTCTGTCCAATCCGCTCCCTTTTACCATCCCTGGCAGCCCCAAAGGTAGTACTGTCTCTACTGTAGTGTTCTCAGATAAAGCTGAAAATCCCCCAAATATATGATTACTAAACTCAGGTCCCATGGCACCTCCCTGTTTAAAAGCAGAATAGTAAGATGAGATATGAGTATCAGTATCATGTATATTGTTGATAGATACATGGCCTGATGAAGATTTAGGAGGGAAAAGTATAAAATCGAGAGTGACAGGTACAGCCAGATGTGGGCTGACCGAAGACTTATGGCAGCTGGGTGTACAGGGGGCCACAAGGAGGCCCTACTGCTATCACCTCACCCACAGTCTAAGACAGACCAATGGGACCTGATCCCGGAGACCAAGAACAAGCCACTGCCACTTGCTCAGGGTTCAAGATTCCCCTGGGCCACCTGTGGAGGCAGCCAAAGTTTTTTGTGTCAGGTGCTGACTAAGGCAATGACCACTGGGTATGGGAAATTTTACATGAGGCTGGAAATTACAGAACAAAACAAGAAGCCAGGAGACATGGACTTGGTCACAGTGATTTCTCCCGTTTCTTATCACACGTGGCAAGGGTAAGGGTTCATTCCGGAGTTGGCATCCTCCACAAAGACATCAAAACACCTGTATATGGAGCCCACAGATGGATTTTTACAACCTGTGAGGCCATATACAAACTCAACACCTGGCCAGAAGTTCACAAGCCCAGCCACTCACCAACACCCCTTCCTGACTTGTGCCAGGGAGATGGTCTTTCCCACCTCTCCCCAAAGACTAAAGATCTGCCAGGAAGACAGGAGGAGATGGGAGAGGAGGAACAGCTAAAAGTTTTAGCCGAGGGGAGCTGGGTTATCACTTCATAGTAAATGAGTAAGGCCTGGATCCAGAAATGGGGATGACTTTCCTACGTTCTTGGAAACCGAATCAGAAACTCTGTCCATGGGGCCCCCCATGACATGCTTTATCAAGCCTTCCAGGGAGTCTACTTTATATGAGTTTGAGACCCCCTTGGAGATCTTCCGTGCCAATGAATTTCCTAATTTTAGATGAGGAAACCAAGGGACAAAGTAAACACATGACTCTCCCACGATCACCCAGCTGAATGTGTGAACTAGAAAAGAAGACAGAAATTTGGACGTGTTAGAAATATGTTTTAAAAAAAGAAGCCACATTTCCTTTCCCCCCAAATTAGGGGAGAATCGGTTTCCAGTTTAAAACCTGATTTTCGATTCATCAAACGTGAACTTAGCATGCACGGTTCTGGGCTAGCTGCTGTGTCCTCAGCGCTTGCGACAGGTCTGGCAAACAATAGACAACAAATATTAGTTATAATATGAATCAGCTCCCACAAAGACGGTGGGCAAGTACTTTGTCCATTTCCTTGTGTGATGGCGCGGCCTCTGCCCAACTTGTAGAAACTTGCCCAGGTGCAGAGATTCCCCAAACACCATTCTCTCTCCCCGGGGAATTGTTTTGACAAGGAGCTCGGCTTCTCCCCATCTCCACCCAAATGCTTCTGAAAGTGGACCGAAAAGGAAAAATCCATCATGAAAACTGACAGGCTAAGAGAAGTCTCTGAAATGCTACCTGTGTAAAACTTCCCCTAATTCTTATCCAGACAATTTTCTGAGCAGCTGGGCAACTTTCACTCATTTTAAACAGCTAAAATTGTGTTTGTTTTTCCTTTACCAGGAAACAAATTGAAAATGCAGACTTAGCCTCTGCAAAAGCTTTGCTTTTCAGAAACGGGAGGAAAGGTTGAAGTGAAGGCACAAGGAGATCTCAGGCTGAGAGAAATTAAGAAACAAAACACAGTTTTTCCAAAAGAGAACTGAAAACTGAAAAGCACCTGCATGGAAAGAGCAACATCAAGGCTCAGTTGTATGTAATAAGATCCAGCCCATCTTTTTTCTCTATAGCAAATTCTTGAATTGTCGTGTTTTAATTCATAATTGTGTCTTATTTTTTCTCTGAATTATTAGTCCTCTAGTAAGAATATTATTTTAAATAGTTTTTATTTTTCCACTTTTTCTTAAAACTATTTTTCCTAAAAAAAAAAAAAAGTAACGTCTATACCAGGGGAAATTAGGGGCATGTGTTATTGGTTCAATCATCTTTACATCTGATGGTTAAAGGTCAGCATCACCATGTACTCATGGCTTATATTACTATTAAAGTTCTTTATTGAAGAGCAACAGGCACCCAATTATATAATACAAAATCTAACAACTACACCTAATAAAAAATACTGTACAATTAAGCCATTTACCTCAGAACCACATGAACTTGGTGATCAAATAACTTGTAGCAAACTCTTTATATGGTATACCTCATTTACTGACAAATTCTGGATCACATAAACATTTTAGACCAGGAACAACTTTTTTTGGGGGGGGGGTTCTGTTCTTCATACTATCTCTTGTACCTCAATTAACAGAATAAGCTGCCTGGGGATAGGGACAATGCAGAGCTGATTTTTTTTTTTTTTTTTAACTAGTAGGTAAATGCTTTCCGGACCTTGATCTGGGAACTGCCACTATAGCTGTCACGCTCAGAAGGAGAGAGTGAATGTAGGAAACCAGCTTTGCTGAAAGGTCGATTTTCTCTGGGGTCAATTTTTTTCTACCAAAGAATCCTATCCTTGTTGACAGCAGGGATTCTCCCAGCCTTAAAGGGCCAATGATTTCTTTAATATGCCAATCTAATATGCCGGTCGAAGCAAGTAGTCCATATTTTGCTTAAAAAATTATCAACGGTCAGTCATCAGTAATGCAGCGAATCCTCCAGGCAGGCTGCACGGATGCCAATTCTCATCGCCCCTGGCATTTAGGGATCCAGTCCTACCGCTATTGGCAAAGCTGCATTAATGAGATGACTTCCTCTGAGCTTTCATAGTAAGACACTGAAGTAGACTAAAGACACCATCAAAATGATCAATAAATAAGAAGAGAATGGTCTTAAGGAATGAAAGCCCAAGTTCATGAGTGGAGCTCTAGAACTAGTCCCTTATAATTGCCCTTGTAACTCTGTGAGAGTCTTCTTAATTCCCAGCTTCAAAAAAAATGGGGCTAATAAACGTACCTATAATCAAGTCAATTATTCTTTGACCTGCATATTTTCCTAGCACTTTTCTCAGCCTTGGGCAAAACTCTATTAGCCATCTTTGAATGCTCTGGTCTTGGGGAAAGTATGAAATCCCGTATGCTATAAAAAATGTGAAAGGTGTTGTAGGGGCTTTGCAAATGTACTTATATTAGGTAGATGTGCAAAGGAAAAAAATCACTTCTTTTTTCCCCTTCTATAATTGATTTGCTCTTCATTGTTGACAATACAAGTAAACTCAGCTGGACCCACTAACTTAAGCATACGTTTAAGGTAACTTGGTCTCTTATGGATAAATGCTCCCTCTCCTCCCATCCAAGATGGCAGCTGTGTGTGTATATCAAGGTGACAGGGAAAAGTGGGGACTTGGGTCTATCAGTGCTGGTCCTTTCCTAACCCCGTGTCCATTCCATTGGCAGGAAAGCCCCCCTTTCCTGTTGAGGAGCCCATCTCAGCTGTCGGGTACTATGGCAGTCTCAAGATACGGCTGTGACCCCCACTGGTCTCTGTTGTGGGTGGTCCACCCGGGAGACCTCAAGATCAGGGACCTATCACCCCCAATGCAGTAATTGTCTATGAGGCTTGCAGGCAGTCCAACAGCCAACACATGCATCCCTCCACGGGCTCCTGGAAAATTTGGGGTGCCTTCCTTGCTTCCACACAATAGTTGACTGAGAGACACCCTGGAAACCAAACCCAGGCCCTCCTATGTCACCCTGGGTGGAGTGGAGCCAAGATCTCTCTCTGACTGAACTTTCTCCACCTACCCAACATTCCCCTGCCCCATGTCCAATTCCTTCCCTTGGCAATACCTACCCCTTTACCTATGTTTGAGGCTGTAATGGTGAAACCCGACTTGCCAGGAACAGAATACACCTGAGATGAATATTTTTGAAATATTATCCTGATGAAATATGAATTCCCATACTAAGGATCATAAAGACCTCTGAAAGTGTGCCTTCCTTTCCATTCCCACTGCTTCCAACCTGGGTTCCTGCTTCCAAGCTTATAGGCTTTCGAACCATTCCATAGGTCAGTGGTTTCTTACCAATTATCGGCATCAGTGAGGAGACTTATAAAAATATAGATTCCCAAGCTTGAGGCTTCTAAATGAAATCTCAAAAAAAAAAAAAAAACCCTGAAAACAACAACAGAAAGCAAGGTGCAGAATAGTAACTATAATCTTCTGCCCTTGGGCTAAGAAAGAGAATGAGAATTCATATTCATATTTGCTTGTATTTGATGGAAGACTGGAAAAGAAACATAAAAATAAGCAGAGGCACAAGCCCTCGGACTGACTCCTGGATAGATTCTACCTGCCACACAGCCTGCCTGCCCCATTTCAGCAGGAAGCCGCCGGAGCAGTCATGATCCCATCCCTAAGGGCAGTTAGGGTTACTTTTCCAGGGGCAGGAATGAGTATGGGACAGGCGGGGCTAGGTAGGGAGAGATAGAAAGGGGGCTACGTGATCAGGCTCACAGAAATCCCAAAAATGTGGAGGTGTGGAGAAACCAGAAATAAGGGGAGACAGATTGACCCGGTGTGGGGTGGAGGGCCACTCTGCCCGAGGCGTGTGGGGTGGGTGTCTTTATGATAATCACTTGTGACCAAGAAAGAATAACCAGCCCCTAAAAAGGAAGTAAGCCATTGAAGGTGTTATCAATAGAGATGTTAAAAGGATTTAAGATCCCTGGTTAGCTTTCTATAAAAGACCAACCCTAAAGGCCCTTGTCGGCAACCCTGTTGGGACCCCTCTTGCTCTTGAGAGCTTTTTCTGTATCTTCACTTAATAAACTTCTATCGCTTTACTCACACAAAAAATAATAAATAAGTGGAAGTAACATTTTTTTGTTAGTGAGGGTGTGAAGGAAAATGGGGATAGTTCATCTTTTCAAGTGCTTTTCATTTTAATGTTTAATGTTTAACTTTTCAAAAGCAAATACAATAAAATGTGTTTGTCTTCATCTTGTGTCTTTTAGTCCTTCTGATGATGAGGCAGGTCTGGAAGGCCCTGAGCAGGGCCACCTGAGAGACCTTCCTAAACTTGCATCTGAACACACCACCCTGGTAAAGCCCTCCAGCCACATCCAGTCATCTTGGGGATAAAACCTAAACATTGCCATGACCGAGGCCATTTTTGACCTGGGCCCACTTGGCATTTCAGCCACCCTGCATTTGTTTGCACTCTCCTCCGTCCTGCCCCCTTCCAGCTCCTTCCCACAGCTTCACGCTATTTTTCTAGAAAAATGTGGTCTGGCACCACCCTTTCTCCTGCTGCGCTCCCCAGAATTCACCAGAATAAATAAGAGTCTTCTCCTGTGTCACACTACACAACAATTGTTTGGTGGTAGTGTTTTTTCTCCTCCCCTTTCCACTTCAGGGACGACAGGATTCTCAGTGGTATGGTATTTGGTGAATGAGTGAAGACGTGATTTTCAGGAATTTCATGATTTTTAATGGAAAGATTTTTTAAATAATAAAACAGACATAGAAGAAAACTCATTAGATCACTTAAATCTGTGATTTTTTTAAAAGATGTGTGTGTGTGTGTGTGTGTGTTTTAGTAAGCAAACAGCAAAATTATGGTCAGGATAATGGGCTTTAAGTGTTAAGGAGTGACTGCTAAGCCTGTTAATAGGTAGATAAGAATCATTCATAATTGGTATGTTCTTTGCATGCCAACAATGCCGCTAACTGGTTTCTCAGGCCCTGGACAACGTTAGGCCTCACTCTTAAGTAAAGAAAGTGTTTCCCTTGTTTACACAATGAATTTGTTTAAGGAACTCTGTTTTCACGGGCAGAACAATGGTGTTTTTACATCTCTTCACACTCAAATTATCACAAATTAGGAATGAATCTAAATGAGATCATATAGTGTTTATAAACATGATATGAATTCATGATGAAATGTTACCTTGTGATCTACACGATAGGAAAAGAGTTTATTATTTTCTACATGAAAAAAAAACTTGGTAAAACCAAGTCACTGCTTGTCACGTCATCCTTTTCTGTCTTGCCTTTTAGACAAATTAGAAACACACAATTCTGCCATGATTGAGGAATACTGGCTTTTATAGAATTTCTTTTTTTATTTTGTGTTTTTAAAAAGAAACTTGTAGTCATGAAAATATGAACATGTCATCTAATTTTAGATAAGATCATCGCGTTAACAACTCAGGTAGCTTTTGAAACACTTATCTAGCTAATTCCCTGTTTCCTGAAGAAGAAATTAACTGTTACTATTGAACCAGGAAAATGCTAAGCTTTATGGTAGATCAAAAAACAAATAAACCTGGAACAAGATAAATTAATGGTGCTTTAACTCTTCAAAGAACATATGTTATTTTGATCCAGCCAACTCCTGTAAGAATGTGCCCCCTTTCTGAAGTCAAACACCAGACGGCTAATTCTCAAATACTGGGTCCTCAATACAGATCCACCACAGAGTTTAAAAAAAAAAAAAAAAGGTACCAAGAATTGATTTAACTTGCTGCCATGTATTAAATATGGTTCTAATGAATTAATTTTTTTCACAAGTTATGAATCCTTTGAAATTGGAATCCAGAAAATTATATGTGGGAGATGCTTCCTTCCCTAATTAAGTGGGTAGTATTGTCTTCACTATTCAGCTGGTTTCTCAGAAACTGAAGTCAGCCTTCCATATAAATATAACTTCATTTTCTGAGAACTAAGTTCTACCACACCACACACCTAAGCTTCCTCAGACGTCAATGACAGGGTCCAGAACGCCTGGCTTCCCAACTGAAATGCGAAACCAGCCTTTCCAAATGGCTTAATATTTAACTCTTAACTATTAAGACCAACAACTGCCTAAAATAAAAGTCCTTGGCATAGTAACCATTTTCACAAAACTAATTCACTCAAATAGGCATGTCCTAATGGACCAATAAAACTTGCCGTGTCGTGTCTGAATGCACCATTACTGCCATTTAGAGTTGGCTATAATTGGTAATCACTGCTCAGTGAAAGTGGGAGGTGAGGAGGCTTTATATAATAATACTTCAGACCGGGCTTCCACGGGCCCTTTCATCTGAAGATCTCAAAGCACTTGACAAACACTAATTAATACTCATGACACCCCAGCGAGAGAGGTAAGTACTATTATCCCCATTTTACAGATGAGGAAACGGCAAGGTTAAGTTGGGTAACCCAGTGAGTCAGGGGCAGAATGAAGAGCTCCTCAGTCTCGGTCTTGTGCTCACACAAGCATTACAAGGGGCTGCCATTGGAGAGATAAAAGGAATTGCACCTCATTTTCAAACACCCCAAGGTGAAAGCATCAATTAGAAATGGGATCACAATTAAGTCATTTGATTTTAACAACAGTAATACCATCTTGTAATCTTCAAACTTTATTTTAAAATGTCAAAATAGTATTAAAAGTAGCTTCCTAGACTCTGAAGTATAAAGATTATTTTATCGTAGGAGAAGCAACTATAGAAATTTGTGTCGAGTAATTTGATAAAGTAGTGTTTTATTTTTTATTTCATTTTTTAGGATGGTGGCTCAGATCCCCTCAACAACTCTAAACTCCCTGAGGGTAGAGATCCATCATTTTAGATTTCGTGTCCTAGTGTGGAACACTGTTGGGCACACGGCTCAAGAAATGTTAGTTATACCAATGAAATCCACCGAGCACCAAGGTGCTAGGGGACTTGTGAAGATGAATAGGCTACAACCTCGTCCTCAGAGGGGCTAGGGATTTAACGAGAGACCCAGAATACAAGAAAGTAATTAAGAAATGAGGGGCAAGAAGATGGAAGGGGCCAAGTATTCAGTGTGAAAACACCAAGGTTCTGGGTGCAAATTGGAACACTGAGATTTTGATGAATTCCCAGAAAATGACACCATTGCTTCTAATAAACCATTATGGCATTAACTCTCACAAACTATATGGCAGCTTTCTTCCGCTAAAGCTAACTGGCTTCTAAACAGCCCATTGGGTTTTAAAATTCATTATTTAGAATGCCGAATACTGTGATAAATCTTGTTTGGTCCAAGAGAAGACTTGGAAATAGCTTTGAGATGGGCCTTCTTGTGGTTTCTTCAAAGTCTCTCTGCCCCAGGGCCTCGGCAGGTGATAGTCAGTCTACCCAGAATACCCTTCCCACTCTCCATCTCCACATTCTTCACCAAGCTAATTCCCACTTATGCTTTCGATTTCTGCTCAGACATCATTTTCTGACTCTATAGGCTAGGTTAGCTCTGTGGTTATACCTTCTGACAACTCTGCACTTTTCCTTCATAATAGCTATCACAGCTTGTAATTAAATATGTTTTTTTCTTTAATTGGTGTATTTCCATCTCTTTTCTACCCACTGTGGCTCTAATTTCCAAAAGATTCCATGTCTGCTTTGACCACCATTATATTCCTAGCACATAGGACATCCTCAATCAAAGTTGAATAAATAAACACATATCACTAGTTACTGAGTATCAGTAAACTACTAGCAACTGGGGAGAACTCCTACTAAGAAAGGGAAAAGCAGCCCTTGCCAGTGAGAGGAAGCCTGGAACTGCCCAGTTAGGCCTCAGCATTGCTACGAGCTGGTCTGTTACTCACAGGAAGGCCAGGATGTTCCCCCATTGAACATAAACAATTTCACCAGACACCGATGTCATTCAAGGCTACCTAGTGACCATGACTGATCAAGACAAAGATGAGATCGTCACTCCATAATCATGTCTAGACTCAAACAAAAACAAGAATAAAATAATGCTTTTGGTCAAACTTGGTGTCCTACCTAAATTATCTGCCTGTTGTTTCAATCCCATTAAATGATCTGTATTTCCTGTTGCCCTATGGACCCAAAAAACCCTTTGCCAGACCGTCTTGGAAGAATTCTTGCTCCTTCTCTCCAGTTCTGGTCTAGCATCTCAGTGCTTTCATTCACATAGTCAAGCTCTCTTTCCCAACTTACCACCCTTCCTTCTTTCTTCATCTGTATATTGCATCTGAAGGTGAGCATGTTTGGAACCAAACTCCTCATCTGTCCTTTCCCGCCACCAAACTAATTCTTCACATCCTACCTCCTTAAATTTAGGTCTCTTTTGATGATTTCCTCCCCATTTCCCAGGCCCCTAGTTTTAAAGCAGTTTTCAAAAGCCTTTGACTTTTCTTCTATTCCTTCCTTTCCATTCCCTTGGACCATTCCCAATGTTCATGTTCACACTCACAGAAGACACTTACGCAGACCACTGTGGTGGCCTGGCTCTTCTCTCCATTCTGTCTGCCGATCATCACCAAAGTCCTCTCCACCACACCTTATTTTGATCATGTCATACCCCTGTTAAAAATTTTTAGAAAAATAAAGAAACACCTACCAAATCTAGTTCTTCAGAGTTTGGAGGGTTGGAGAGGAATAAGGGCCCTGACTAGGGAGGAGGAAGCTGCCTCCCTGCCCCCTTTCCTCTAGGAAATAAGGGAAAAGACACTCTTTAGAGAAAAAACCAGGATTCGAATGCAAGTTTTTCTGACCCCAAATCTTCTGTGCCTAACCACAAGGCTACAGTAACTCCTTGCTGAGTTTCTTCAACTGTATTTCTCTATTTCATTTGTAAAATTGGACACCACCCTCTCCTACCCTCATGCTGGAGGGGCTGCATCATAAATGGGCTTAGAAAGAGCCCACGTCACACAAGGACCTCTTTTTGATGTCCTCTTGTCTTTCCTCTCCTTCCCCTCCTTTGCTGACAGTGCAAAAACCTGACAAGAAAAGGACAGACATGAAATCACAAGTAGTGAAATACACCAGCATGGGGTCGCGGCCGCCAGTCTATGGTGGCAACAGTCATGGACACTGATGAAGTTCGGAAATTTCATGTTAAATGAATGTGCCTTCTGAGCTCATCTTCTCTTCGCAAACCCTCCAGAAGGTTGCCATGGTGGCCCCTGTTATTGCAGCAAAACAGCATCTTAGCCTGGCTAAGGGAACCATCTGTCAAGTACCTCCTAAAAGCATCATCCTGCATGGTCCCCCTGTGTAGGGAGTGAAGGAAGAGTGGGGGCTACAGCTCTTCAGTGGATTTAGGAATGACTCCTAAAAATCATCAGAAAGAGTTAGGAAAAATAAACTTTTCTGTTAAGATTTAATTTTTTTAAAACCCTGATTTTATCATACCCATTTGAGTTTCCACTTTTTTCATATAATTTTTAAAAGTAATATATTTTTTATTATTTATTTATTTATTTATTATTTGACAGAGAGAGAGACAGCCAGTGGGAGAGGGAACACAAGCAGGTGGAGTGGGAGGGAAAGAAGCAGGCTCCCAGCAGAGCAGGGAGCCCAATACAGGGCTCGATCCCAGGACCCTGGGATCACGCCCTGAGCCGAAGGCAGATGCTTAACGACTGAGACTTCCAGGAGCCCCAAAAGTAATATATTTTTTTTAGAGAGAGAGAGAGAGGGGGCTTGCATGCGACCAGAGGGGAGGGGCAGAAGGAGAGGGAGAAGCAGGCCCCTTCCACCCCCATCCCTGATGAATAGGGAGCCTGATGTAGGGCTTCATCCCAGGACCCTGGGATCATGACCTGAGCAGAAGGCAGATGCTTAACTGACTGAGCCACCCAGGCGTCCTAAAATCCGACACCCCTGATGTCCATCTTAACCTCCTAAAAAAACTTAAAGTGCTCAGAGAGCACTTATGAATATTCCAGAGCAGTGCAGGTAGACATGGTAAACCTATAAACCACATATACATAATCACACTGATCATCATGCATTGAATGTTAGCTAGGGACATCCTGGAAAACATATCTGAGCAGGTGACATTTGTCAGAGAGACCTACAGAGGCTCTGGTCTGCTCTTGGAAAGGCTCCACTCCAGCTGTGAGGAGCCACGTCCGTAGAGGGGCAAGATGAGTGTGTTGGGGCGGGGGGGGCAGAGAGGAGGCTGCGGCCGGAACACAGGTTTGGGAAGCAGTGGAGAACGACATAAAGCTTTCAAAGGAGCTGCTGCTGGATTACCTGTGGGTGGAGCAAAGGGTAGAGAAAACCAAGTCCACAGATGGCCGTCATACAAAATAGAATGTTTTTTCAAAAAAAAAAAAAAGACAAAAAACAAAACCAACAGAATGAGTGGGTTGTGTGCTTTCAAAACATTAGAAACTTCGTCTACATGGAATTGGGAGTTGTGGTTAAGTCCAAAACAATGGCCCCCTAAAAGATAGCCGCTGCAAATCCCTGGAATCCGGGAAGTGACCTTATTTGGTCACTGCAAAGAGTCTTTGTAGATGTAATTAAGGATCTTGAAATGAGATCACGTTAGATCTAATTTAGAGAGGGCCCCAAATCCAATGACAAGTGGCTTCATGAGCGAGAGGTAGGGGGGAGGGGAGACTCACGCGGATACGAGGAGCACGCAGAGGCAGAGACTGGGGTGATGTGGCCCCAAGGAATGCGGGCCGCCTCCAGAAACTGGAAGACTCCAGGAAGGAGTATCTCCCAGAGCTTCCAGAGCTACTGGGGCCCCACCAGCACCTCCAGAACCATGAGAGAATACATCTCTGTTGTTTTATGTCACCGAGTTTTTGGTAAGGTGTTACCGTAGCCATGGGAAACCAGTACAGGAGAGATGGGGAAACGTTTGATGAATATTATGTTGCTTGTTTATTTATTCATTGGATGTCTCCCTCCCCCAAGCCTCATTAAAATATGCTTCACAAGGATGAGGATTTCTATACATTGTTTCACTGCAGTATCCCAGAGTCTAGAAAATTCCAGGTACGCAGTAGGTCGTCAGTATGTATTTAGCGAACAAATTAATAGTGGAGAATGTGATGTGAGGTATATCTGATATATGACAGAGAAAGACTGAAATGAGGAGGGAACATTAGTTCGAGGTGGAGGGGCAGACCTAGATGAAGAGGCAGATGGCAAGAGCTCTTAGCGGGGTTCTAGCGGTTTGGAAGATTCTGGAGGAAATGGCAGCGTCTGCAGGAAGCAGGACTGGATACTATAGTGCAGACACCCTGAGGGGGGTTCGTTCAGCAAGCAGTGGGGACTACTAAGGGTTCTTAGCAGAAGACTGACCTGATAAGAACGGTATTAAGAATTTGATCCAGTTCCTACACCTGCCACAGATGCTATTCTTTGGACCTTATCAGCCAGTGGGTTCTTCTTTTTCTCCATCTTGTTGCATTTGGCTACCAACGTACATGATAATTAGCTCTTATTTAATGCCAGCATAACGCCAAGGGGAAATTCATTGTTTTCCAGTTCTTTTATTTACCATTTATCCTACTTTCTCAGCATTTTCAAGTCATCCACGATTTCCTTATATTTGCCTCAGCTCTCCTCAATACCAGCTCCCCTCCATTTTTTCTTCTCTTTTTTTTTTTTTTGGTGCAATTAATAAGTGCTCTTTCCCCCAATTCCCTTTATCCAATGCTGACTTGGTCGTTTTGCTTTTGCTAGTTCTTTCAGTTACAAAACATGTGGCTTTGCCATGGTTGATTATAACTGACTAGCAATATTTATATAACATTTCATCTCCGGGGTTTTTCACATTTCTTTAAGACCTCTTTTGTGGGCTTCTTTTTTTTCCTTCTTGCATGCATCATATTCAAGTATCAATTCCTTTTTACTTCAGTTTTCCTATCATCTTTTTTTCCTCTTAAACATTTCTTATTAGCTGTCTGTGAGAGCCAACTCTTCCTCTTTCCATTGTGTTTCAGCGACTGACTCCTTGGTCAGGAATCAGCCTTTGACATGAGCGTGACATGAGCAGCAAACTTGGCTGGTAGCTTCCACGGACACTTCACGTTTATGCCCACAGCACAGCTCAAGCTTCACGTTTTTGTTCAGTTTTACCCCACGTGGTTTTTCTCCAAAGCTCTCGTTTTTTTTTTTTTAGCGGAGAACTAAGTTCAGAAGGATACTAGGGCCAAATCCTCAAGTCACAGGATTTAAAAATGCCTGAGAAGGAGTAAATCTAATAAATCAAGAACACCTCAGAAAAGTGGGCAGTTTTACCTGTTATCTGCATAAGAATTCACAAACTATTCAAATTAAGTGTTTCCACAGATTTTCAGGGCCAACACATTTCAGAACAGAGACAGAACTATGAGAGTAATAAAAAAATGCTCCTTCAAAGACAGCCAGTCTTTCTGAAACAAGTGCATAGACCCAATATTCTACTTTTCATTTTGAAAGCATACATGAATTTTAGAAACTTGTCCACCTTTGGTTAGCAGTCTCAAAAAGAAAAGAAAAAAAAAGAGATAATGGGATAGTTCCTACGTTGTCATTCTGTTTAACTTCCAGTTTTGAAGATTTTTTTTTAAGTGTGAAAGCCTTCAGAACCACAAACCATTTTTAAAACCCAGGTATCTGCCTTGCTCTATCTGCAAACAAGCTGAAAATATGAATTTCTCTTAGGAAACCAAGCCCTTAAATTCTACAGTCAAAGCAAATTGAGTGAACGGTTGAGGAATCAGGCTGATCGGTTTGCATTGCAGATATATAGATAATTGTATAATTTCAAGATATAAGAATATATAGGAAAACTGTTTCTGCAGCTCAGTAAAGAACATGCATTTCTAGAATATAAGATTGAGTTCAAATTATCACTCTGTCACTAAGATGTAACCAGCCCACTAACAGACATTCCTCAACTTCCTTTTTGTGGGAAACAAAGGAACGATGGCTCCATTGTCCACCTTGACCCTGGAAATGCTCTCTTGGGGCAGTAGGAAATCTTAATGGCCAAGGCCACTGCTGGCATTGCTGGAAGAGGGAAGTATTGTGTAGGTGACCCTGCTGTTAAGTAAGAAAACTCCCTACTTCGCAGGGAATAGCATGGTAGTCCCAGTTGACCAGAACTACCCGATGCCCTCTGCTTCCCTCTGTGGAGAATTCCTAGACCACATGTCCTTTCATAACAATAAAGAAGTGTGCACTTTATTTTTTTTAATTTAAATTCAGTTAGCCAACATATAGTGCATCATTAGTTTCAGATGTAGGGTTCCATAATTCATCAGTTGCATATAACACCCAGTGCTCATCACATCACACGCCCTCCTTACTCCCCATCACTCATCTAGCCCATCCCCCCAACCCGTCCCCTAGAAGAGTGCACTTTAGCAGGAGTGAGACAGACACTCTTTCCGGCTGACAAGGAAGATCACAAGATTAATAAACCCTGTGATGGACTCGCTTTTTGTGATCATTTGTGGAGAATATAAGAAAAGTGGTAAGTTCCTGAATGGCACCTACATGGGCTGAAAGGGCTAAGGCATTTCTTACTTCAAGCCAAGACACCTTTGTGACACTAAAGAAATTAATTCTCAATTAGTACATAATCCTAGTGAGTAATTAGATCTTAGTAATAAGATCTAAGTAATAAGATCTTAGTAGTAATCTTAATAATATAATCTTAGTGGTCTAGCTCTAATTTTTAGGCAGATCAGGCTACATAAAGTATTTTTCCTCATGTTAGCTCAAATAATCCTCACAATCACACTATAAAATGGATATCCATTTAATGGATGAAAAGCTAATAATCAGAGAGGTTGAAGACCTTCTTTGTGGCATTTCAAAGCTTTTGCTCTGGTCTACCACCGTGCAATGCCTCCTGTTTGAACTGCTGTACAAAGATATTTATGGCGTCCGGGATATTTGTATCAAATATTGCTTGAAGGGAACAATTGGCTAGGACTCATTTTTTTCAATGCAGATTTTTCTGGTGTGGCCTTTGCTGCAATCGTATTGATGCCCCGTTTCTACTCATTGCCTTGCACCTAGCTTTCTATACGGCCAACATACGCACATTCTCAGGGAAGATATAAATTGCGCTCAATATTGGTTATATATTTTCTCTTCCACAAAGAGGATTATGAAATAATTTTAAAATTTAAATGACTATAAGGTACTTTGCAAATAAAAAAAATAAAATAATTTATAACATACGCTAAAAGCAAAAAGTGTTATATAAATGCTAAATAATAATATGGTAAGTACCTATATTCTGTGATAATGAGCACTATATAAATGCTAAGTAGAATTAAATAGAAAATGTAGTGTTTTGAATTGGCTCATAATGTATCAGGCTTCTTGTGTTCCACATACACAGAAATTATATCTAGGACTTGCAGCAAAAATGCAAAAGCAAATACTTATCTCTTTTCCTAATTTTATAGCTGTGCTAGTCATTAAAATTCTGCAATTCTTTAACTCATGGCGTATCTAGGAAGAAGCAAACTTTTCCTGTTATCTATTACTATGTAACCAACAATCCCAAACCTTAGTGCTTACATCAACAGGCATTTTATTATCTCTCATGATTCTATGGGTTGCCTGGGCTCAGTTAGACAATTCTTCTGCTCTACATGGTTCAGCTTGAGGCTCAAATGGGCTGGAATACCCAAGTTGGCTCATTCGCATGGCTGCCAACTTGGGCTAGCTGTTGGCTGGTTGCTCAGCTGAGGGTCGACTGAGTGCCTCACTTCTTTTCCACTGGGAACATTCCAAGCAGACAAGCCCCAGCGCACCTCTGCTTGCACTATGCTTGCTAATGTCCCATTGGCCGATGCAAGTCATGAGACCAAGTCTAGAATCAGTGCAAAAAGGATCTACACAGAGCAAGAATGCCTACAGGGGCTACACGGAGGCCACCATTACAATAGCCCACCAGAGCTATGACTAGTTTTGCAAATATCCTCCTACCCCTGAGTGGCACCAAAACAGATGATACCCTAGCCACCATCACCAAAACCGTGATGGCAAAAACTAGAATAAAAAATGGCAGGGTTTAAAGTAACCATTAGCTAGAAACAGAGGATCTCAGTGATGGCCTGTGTGAAATGACAATGGAGGTCTAGATGGGATGCTAGTGACCGAAAATGATAAGTCCTCACATCCATAGCACTAAGAACCTTCCTGTATCATTTAGGGATACATTCAGTTGCAAGTAGCATAAAAGACAACCTCAGGGGCTTTAAAAAGATGTGTGTATTCTTCTCACAGAATAGGAAGTCCAAAAACAGGAATACTCAAATTGGTTCTACAGTTAAATAATGTATTTGCATTTTAGGGCCTTGCTTGCATGGTCACAATATTGTTGCTGCAGCTCCAGGCATCACATCTGAGATCAAAGCAGAAGGGAGAGAGGAGGAGCCAGGATCAGCTCATGTGGGAGCAAAAGCTTTCCTAGAAAGTTCCAGCTGTCTTCCTCTTATGTTCATTGGCCAGAATTAGTTACCCCAACTACAGAGAAAGCAGAGAAACAGAGACTGAGCTGGGCACTTTGCTGCCTGGTAGATCAGTATGTTGTTAACAAGGAGGGTGGGGGAGTTAAGAACAGTGTCCGTTACAACCTCGATTTTTAGAAACGACATCACCGAAAGGGGAACCCTGAAGTATCTGAGAGAAAGCATCTACAATTCTGGTAGAAGGGGGTCCTGAAATCTAAATTATTCTAAAGAAAAACAAAGTTACACACAGCTACTAGGACTAGATAATGCCTCTAATGTGTTTTGTGTCCTTGGCACAAAGCAGGTAAATGTTAGCTGTTGTGGTAAAGATGATGTAATATTGGTGGAGATGAAGATATTAATTATTATTACAACTGGCATGACATAAATCAAGGCTCACCCATTCATCCAACAAAAATTTATTGAGCTTTTTCTTTATGCAAGAACATTTTCGGTTCAAATCCCAGGAAACAATCAGTTTGATGGGTGATTCATATTGCCAGGAAAAAAAATACAAGCCTTTGCTTTGTATACAGCATTAGGAGAAAAGGGTAAGTACTTTGGGAAGACAGTGCTGGTAATTCAGAATTCTCCTGGAGAATAAAAACTCTGGGTATGGGAAACATTCTGACCACAATAGAAAGATATTTTTGTTGCATTAATGATTTCAGTAAAAAGAACAATAAACCTTTGACTGGAGCAAGAGAATACAGATACAAAATAGAATTGAGGGGAGTAAGAATATTACTGTTAAAAAGATTGTCAATTTTTTGTTGTTGCTGTCTTGTGGTTTTGTTTGATTTGGTTCAGTTTGAAGAGTCAGCAAAAGATTAAAGTTGATACAGAAAACCACACACACAAAATTCCTCCACCAGCAGGTCTTTGCTGTGGGGCTGTGTCTGCTCTTTGTCATAAAAATAGACACAGGTTGACTGCTAAGCCTGGGAAGCTTTGCTGGACCAGCTCTAAGGGCCCACCGTGAAAATGCTGAGAAAAAACCCAAACAGGTAATAAGCCCAAGTTCCTTGGGTGTCAGAGAAGGAAACAGGGAGAAGAGAATGGGATGGCATAGCATAGTGGGGAAAGGTTGATTTCATGAAGGAACACAGGAGAAAGTGAAACAATGATCCTTTGGAAACAAGTCAAAAAAACAGCAGATAGAAGTTACCTAAATATTCTTGAGAACAAGATACAAAACACTTCCTTAGGGGAACCTGGGTGGCTCAGTCGGTTAAGCATCTGCCTCCCACTCACAGGTCATGATCCTGGAGTCTCCAGATTGAGCCCCGCATAGGGATCCCTGCTCAGTGGGGAGTCTGCTTCTCTCTCTGCCGCTCACCCTGTTCGTGCTCACTCTCAAATAAATCAATAAATCAATAAATCTTTTAGAAAAACAAAGCAAAAAAACCCAAATGATTTCCTGAGAAGGAAGAGCTTCATTTGAAGTGTCCCAAAAAAGAAAGGGAAGAGGAAAAAAAAGAAAGCAAAGCCAAAGAAGGGAGGCAAGGGGAGGGGAAGGAAGGAAGACATCAATAAATGGAATGACCATAAAAGATAAGAAGCCAGTCTAGTAGCATCTGAGCCCCAGAAGAAGGAAAATACAGGAAACAGCACAGCTCTGGTCATGAGGGGGTGCGACACCAAGTTATTTTAAGAAGCCAGAAAAATTTTGAGAGCTCTTTGGAATCACAAAATATGGTAAAAGAATAATTTAAAAGTGTGCTCCATCTTAATGTTAATATTATGCAAAAATTATGTCTAAAAAACTAGAGATAAGTCTAAGTACCAGAAGAGAAAGAAGGTAAGCTCTAGTATGAGAAATGAAGGTAATGTAGCAATTCAAATGCAGTTGTTCCAAACATGTAAGATCAAGTGTAGGAAAGACATAGGATCATTAGTAAGACTGGGGAATGGGAAAGAATCAGATTTCAAATTCAACAGCTCCTACTTGAGCACCTACCCTAGCTCAGGTTTTGCTTAGGACACACACACACACACACACACACACACCAACACAGGCATGCAGACACAGATACAGACACACAGACACACACGTTGATGGAAAGGAATTGCATTTGCATCTTGGAAAATGGCGATGGACTTGAAAGTAAAGTAAAAGTAACTTTCAAAGCATCAATCTGAAAGAGAATGGATCTGAAGTATATGTAGTTCGATGTAGATTTGAATAGTCTGGAACATAACTACAGAAATGTGGGCCTGCAGAGTCAGTATACGTTGTTGACAAATAGTGATTAAGGTTGGAAAAATGGGACTGACACTACCTTTTCTAATTATATCATTCATTTATTGTTTATTCATTCTTTCAGTTATTCAATCAACATATACCTAAAGTTTGACTCTGCACCAAGCCCTGGGCTAGATACTGGAGTTTAAAAGTCAGGTAATAAATTGTCTCTGCCAATAAGAAAATGGTCTCATGGAGAGAAATAGATGCATTTTTATATAAGAAAGGTCAGAAGGAGACTCACATCTTTGGCGTAACTTTTTGACAAGGGCCGCACAGTGTGCTAAGGACTGCCTATATTATTTCACACATGGGAGCAGCTGAAGCCAGTTTCTCAAAAGTTGGAAAATTTGTCAGGGGCCCAAAAATTTGTTCATTTTCCATATAATAACTAGACAAAAATTGAACACTTAGCATATTAAAAATTTGTCAAAGGACTTCATTTTTAATGACAAAGAAAGTTTTCAAGGGATCCAGTCCCTTGGCATATAGAAGAAAAAGGACAGGAAAGAGGAAAGAGGGGGGGCTGGACTCAAGAGAGAAAAAGGAGTTGCATAAGATGATGTCTGAAGCCATGCAATGAAGACATTCTTGCTAGGACTTTTCTCCAAAGTAAAAGAAGTTCTGGAATGTTGTGAAGGTTGGAATCAAAGAATGAAGGGAATTGTTTCCCTGAAGACAACACAACTTAAAAGCGAGCTCTATGATTGCACTGTGGGAAGCAGATCATGTGCTCAGGTCTGATGACCTCACTACTGGGCTCTGTGTGACTTCCGAAGATTGCCCAGTGCACACCTCTGACAGCTGTGATGTCACGTGCTCAGACGCTTTCCTGGAGCCTGTTCATTCAAGTACTTGACAGACACAGATTAAGCATTGCTCTGTATTAGTACACAGATGAAGCTAAGAGGTGGTCACATTTTTTTTTTCTTTTTAAAGATAGGAATGGAGAAAATTAGAATCTGGAGACACGGATTTTACTCTATTTTTCATAGTAAGATTTGTGCCCAGCTTTTCCTGGAATAATTGACAAGAATAGCAAAATGCATGCTTTTTCAGTGTACTCAGGTAAGAAAGTAACTGATGTGTTCTAGTTTATGTAGGAACCTAGTGTTTTATAAAGGTGTCATAAATCACTTACAAAAAGAAGATTTATTCAATAAAGGTGCAATTAGAGAGCTACTGGAGGAAAAAGTGAAGTCGAATGCCTGCATCTCCATATGACAAAATAAATTTCAGGTAAAGAATTAAATATAAAAAAACATAGCAACTGGAAGAGAAAACATGGATTTTTTTTTTTTTACTTTACATTGGAAAAGGACATTCAAGCATGAAATCAAAGGCAGAAAACTATGAAGGAAAATATTTCATAAATGTAATTTATGAAAACATTTAAAACATATCTTTTTCCTTTTTTTAATTTTAAATTTTGTTTTTAGTGGGCTCTACACCCAACGTGAGGCTTGAACTCATGACCTCAAGATCAAGAGTCGCACGCCCTACCGACTGAACCAACCAGGTACTCCTCTCTATATTTTCTTAAAGAGCCATAAAAAGCAAAAAGCAGAGGATATATAGTACATAATATCCGACAGATTATTTGCTATATAAAAAGCACTTATTCACCAGTAAAAACAAATACTGCAACATAAAAAAACAGGCAAAGACAAGAGGCTAGCAGAGTCTGGAGCGAGAATCCCAAGCCCGACGGGAGCTCGATCTCACAATCCTGAGATCATGACCTGAGCCAAAATCAAGAGTCAGCCGCTTAACCGACTGAGCCACTCAGGCACTGTGGTGATCATAATTTGCAAACATTGGTGAACTCCAAGAGATTTGTTCTTATCTACCACCGATTTCCCACTTGTACATAAAAGCTATTCAGTAATTTTTATTGAGTTTGAAAGAATATATGTGCCCCAAAACAGAGAAAAGTAAATGTAAGGTGTCAACATCAGTTTATCCTACCTGCCAGGGTTATAGGTGATTCTTATTGTCTTCTATATAATTTATCTTTCAAGTTTCCTACAGAGAATTTTTATAACTCATGCGAGTAAAAATGTAATTTTATTTACTTGAATTAAAGATGTTCACAGAACATTTTAAAGGAAGTAAGAGAGGATTTTTGGTGGCTGTGTGGATTAAGCCATTTAAGAGACAGCTTTAGGTTAGACAAATCGGAATATCATCCTTCAAATCATACAAAAGGCTGGCACTGCAGGGTGATGAATTATTACCTGTGCTAGTCCTGGCACCTAATATGGCAACATCTTGAACATTAATGAATGGATGGGGAACCACACTGTGAACAGGGAAGCAAAAGCAAGGCATGTCTGCCCATTGTATTAAAGGCAACTTGAAAGTGATTCATGAATCCACCCTGTGTCTTTATATTCTCTTGACCCTTGGCTAAGAAATAAAGAGAGTTGAGTATAAAAACTGAGCATAAAGTTGAAGGTAGAGTTGAAGATAAAGTGGACCCCAATTCTGCAGGCCTGGTCACCCTGGCAATAACATAATGGGGGCCATTATTTTGTATTTATACATAGTACACCAAAGAAACCGAGACAGGATCAAGAGGAAAATGCACTGCCCATTCTGTGTATAGTATGTATTTATCAAGCCTGATTGTCCTACAATACTATGACCTCCATGAGGGCAGAAAAATCTTCTTTTCTCTCTATGTCAGGGAATAGCACAGAGTGAAGGAAGCCAGATGCAAAAAGCCACATATCATATAATACCATATACGTGAAATGTCCAGAATAGGCAAATCCATCAAGACAGGATGAAGATGAGGGGTTGCCAGGGTTGGGAGTTGGGGGAAAGGCAGAGTGGCTGTTAACTGGGAAAGGTTTCTCTTTGGGCAGAAAAACACATCTAGAATGAGATAGTGATGACAGCCACACAGCTCTGTGGATATGCAAAAGCCACAGAATTGCACACTTTAAATGGGTGAAATTTATGATTTGCAAATTATGTCTAGTTTTTTTAAAATTTTAATTATCATCTTTGAATAGTGTACGGAGGAAAAAGAGGTCTAGAGGTCTCCTGGGACAAAGGGGAGAAGTGCTCGGGCAGGCTCTACTCAGTCCAACCATCCTTCGGTGATAAAATCTGGAAGAGTTTTTTTAGTCTTGAAATTACAGGAACAACAAAAGGATTCATCAACAGCAAATGACTCAAACTACAATGTATGTAATGAGGGCCAAGTGTATTTTATTACCTACAAAATATTGTCATATCTGCCTATATTCTTGGCACCTGAAAATGTCATAGTGTCTAAAAATTATAGAGTGGATTCTGATGTTTACCTTCAGTTTCTCTTCACGAAAAGGCTGAGGGGGGCAGCACAAGGTCTGATGAAGGAACGGTTGCTGTTATAGAACTCTGGATTTGTCTTCTCTCTGTTTCTGTCAATCCTCTCCTACGTGACACTTAGCGCCTTCATGACATCTGCTCTGGAATGGTTATATCTATATCCTAACCGTTATTTTCCACACTTTAATGAGGGTGTTAAACAAATCAATGACATCTTTGCACCATTATTGATTGTTAACATTTGATCACAAACATTTATGTCTTCCCAAAAACTAAATACCAGAATGAAATTATAATTGATATGCTCATCAGAGCAAATAATTAAAAACATTGTGTGTCATCATAAATACTTTTAGGCACAATTTAATGGACTACAAAAACAAAACAATAAATTTTATCCAGGTATTTTGGATGCAAATAAATATTAAGGCAACCATGATTCATACTTCACTAAAGAATAATGAATAGTAAAATGTTCACCAAACTGTGACATAGTTATTGAACCTTGTCAAAAACCCATATCTTTTTTTTCTCCTCTCATGACTTTTATTTCTTCGGTATGTTAGTAGCAAGGTGTGGGAGTGAGGGGAAGAGAATAAATTACTTTAAGGAAATGAAAATTATAGGACAATTTTGTCACTCCTGTGCTTATTAAAGCTGTGAAGGTCGTTACTATTCCATATGTGCAAACTGCAGGTTGAATATTTCTGTTGACTATGAGTGAAATTTAAAATCCAAACCAGGAGCCAAGAAGGATGAATCAAGACCACACAGATATGATTATTTTTAAAGTATCAATGTGATAAATTATATATAAAGATAAAATTTAAATAAAAATATAAATAAATAAAACAGATCACTTGCAAGACTGTAGTATCTGGCAATTGGTCCTATTATAGTCCAGCTTCTTCCAGAATATGTGTATGAGTATTTATTTTCCCTGCATCAAGAACAATACATAAACATTATCAAGTGTTTTAGGGACATCTGGGTGGCTCAGTTGGCTAAGCGTCCAACTCTTGGTCTCAGCTCAGGTCTTGATCTTGGGGTCATGAGTTCAAGCCCTGCACTGGGCTCCACGCTGGGCATGGAGGCTACTTAAAAAAAAAATAATGTTTTAATTATAAACATTATAAAATGCCCTGCAATCTACCTCTTATGGTGATGAAGGTGTAAGCGTGAAGCCAATTCTAGAGGTACTTGCCAAATATTTGTGGGGAGAGATCCTGAAAGTAGCCTTGGTGTTCTCTAGGATGCAGTTTCATGGGTTGTTACACTGCGAAGTACTTACCACTTGGCGCTCTATGTGGTTTGGTGTAACGTCATTTCAGACCTGGTCCTCTCTGCTTATGTAACTGATCAGGGGGCTGAAATCTGCTAGGCCTCTCTATTCAGTTTGGTAAACATGGGCTTGCCTGTCACCCTTCACTGTGCTTCTTCAAAGAACATTTGCCACCTTATCTGGGAACAGTTTTCTTTACGAGTGCTACTCATGTGAAATAATCTTTCACCAGTGAGGCCACTATTTCCTGAGCACAAGAAGAGACCTTTATCTTGCCACCAAATGGATAATTAATTTTAAAAATGTATATTATGACACAATTAGAAAAAAAAGAAAAAGGCGAGCTGGACAATGGGACGAAATGTCCCCTCTTCAAATTGACTCCTATTTAGTTCTTCCAATGTCATCCCAAACACAGATAACTTTTCTTTCATGAATTGTTCTCCTGAATGATTTATATGTGTCGTGTTATCTGAGGCTCTCTCCAGCTCCCCTGGTGGGTTTAGCCAACCATCAGCTGCATAATTGTTAATTTTAACACTATAAAAGGTTCTGATGCAGAAGAGATAAGGTGTTGGTGGAAGAATTAATTGAAATGTATCTCCCAATCACACTGGTCTCCTACTACTGGTTTCCCATATACAAAAATTATACTTTAGATTTAAGGTTACAATACATTTACATCTCTGCCACTCATAAAGCTCTGGGTCTGGTTGTAAATGGAAATGGTAATTGTTTCTAATACTCATGAAGGTCTTTCACCCTGAGAACAATTCCAGGGACTGTACAGGTCACGGTCCAATGCACGTTTTCATAGGTAGAGAAGCTCCTGCAGTCAAAGGCAGACAAGTGATAGGGTGGGAAGGGAGGTTATGGAAAAGGAAATGAGGGACAAATAGAAAGCAGGAAGATGAGAAGAAATGAAATAATATGGGTGATTTATTACTAAACCTGCAAGCCTCGTTTTATACCTCTCAACACTAATTATAATTTTCTAGACTTTTCTGTGCATCTAAGGAAAGCAATATAAGTTGATATAGACCACATTTTGGCCCCTACATTTTCTTCCAAAGAAAGTAAGTGTATGCTCTAAAAGGCCTTGGGGACAATTATTATTTAAATAGCCGAAGTCATAGAAAGCAAAAGCATGTTAAATGTAAGTTATCAGTCACTTTTAGTTTCCAGTCTACAAATCTGAATGCTTCTGAATGCTTGGCTCAGTCCATCAGGCAACAAACTTACGAGTATTTATGATGTGCTACCCATAGTGAAAGGCTTTGTCTATGGAGCTCTTAGGCAGGAGTGAAAGAGTATTTCCAAAGAACATTGTGGGTCTGGGATGGGGTAGCTGGGTGATGGGCGTTAAGGAGGGCACGTGATGTGATGAGCCCTGGGTGTTATAGGCAACTAATGAATCATTGGACATTATACCAAAAACTAGCGATGTACTATATGTTGGCTGATTGAATTTAAGTTCCAAAAAAAAAAAAAAAAAAAGAAGAAGCTTGTTGTGGTCACTCATTCACTTCAGCAAACATTTCATGAGTGCCTACTAAATGCCTGGCATCGGGTCAGCCACCATGACTGGGCTGTAGAAACTGAGTCGTTGCCCCAAAGGAGTTCACGGAGGACCAGGGCAGAGAGGCAAATAAGGAACCAATCACAAAAGAGTAAGAAGATCTGGCTACTACAGGAAGCCCAGAGCAGGGATACCAGAAACATCTGTCGCTAACACTGCTCATTGTTTCAAATGAAAATGCCGCCAGATTTTATACATCAGGCCACTTCCAAGTGTATATGCCAGCATACCCACACCTTCACCAGTGCCCATTTCTGTCCAACCTGCCGCTCTAAACTGGCATACCAGTTTCAGCAGACCATAGCCAGATCCTCAGCATCATAAAGAAGAGCTTTCAAAGCCCCTGACCTTTGGCTGGATTTAACCAGTCCATCTAGTCTGCTTTTCTTAAACATGAAAGTCAGAAACTGCCAAGTTGTGGAGGGTGTTATCACTTGAATGACATTTTATTCCTCAGTAAAATACTAAGCATTTTGCTTTTGCATTGCGTATCGAGTGTTCAGCAAACAAAAAGAGCATGCTTGACTTTTTTTTTTTTTTTTTGGCCACACAGCAGATTCACGGATTATGTGCCTATAATTTTAGGACACAAAGGCTCAGCTTCTTAAAGCCAAAAGAAATGCCAACTCATCTGTGAACATTCTTATATATTACGTATTGTATTAAGACATAAGAGCATCACCCAAGTCTTTCTATAGTAAAGCTCACAGATGTCCTATCCGGGGTCAGGAATGGGGAAAGTTTACTCATTACTTTTGGTAGCAGAAAATTCCTTGTTCACAGCAATCTGTGTCTTTAATTGCATTTTCTTTTTAAAGCTCAATGTAGGTAAGTTAGATCTAGAGACAGAATTACAATACAGCAATTGAGAACCAATGATTTCCTAAGCCAGAGATATTGAGTATTTAATTTTGCTTTTTAAATCCGTGCTATGGTGGGCTCTTATGAATACAATAGAAAAGGAGTTATGTCCTAATCAGTTTATAAGATAGTATGGAGAAAATGCATAATAGACCAACCAGATGTATAAATACAATAATACAATGAAACCTAATCTACTGCAAAGCTATAATTTAATCCTTCTATAACACAAGGGTATTGAAAACTGGCTTATGAATAGCTCAAGTATGCATAAACTGAATTTTACAGTCTTGGCTCAGTTAAAAATGTTTAATTTTAACTTATAGTTTATAGAAATTATTATCTAATTTCTATATAAAGAAGAAATCATGGATTATACCTCAAGAAGAGATTACGTGTAAATAATAAGCAAAGTATTTAAAAATAGTGCAGGACAGGTGCTTAGAGTCAGCAAGGTGAAAATAATTTGCACATGCTTTAGGGTCTGTGTGCCTATGTATGTTTGTCCAACAAAGGGTAGAGATGAATGAATAGAATGTGAAATAGCAAGAAGTCGCCACTTAATTTTTTTTATTATTTGATATGAATAACAGCAATAAAAGGTAGCCAAGGTTACATTTATAAAATAATATCTACAAAACAAAATAACCTTGTAACCAATGAAAATACTATTTGACTTTTTTCTTTTTAAGAATAAAGGAAAGCTGAGCTAATGAATACAGCAGGACTTTAAAATAGGAGAATAAAATAAAGAGAAAAGTCTGCTATGATTTTAGCAAGGATTATTTTTTAATTAAACCCAACATTTGCAATTTACAAATTTTTGTTAGGAAGCTTTTGAGTGACTCTTCCTGAAATTCAGTTCCAGGCTAACAGGACTTGATACGCCTCGTGTTCCTTGTCCCCACTGGTTTTCTCATGACCTATAGTCTTTCTTGACCCTCCTTTTCTTTTCTTTATAAACTCCCCTTTTTCTCTTTCTGCCTTGAACCCTCCTCCCACCCCATAACTGAATGAGGTCCCATCAGCTTTCAACAGCACTGTGGGTTAAACCTCTGTACCCACACATGCAGAGAGCGGGTAGAGGAAAGCCGAGAGAAATAGGCTTCAGAACAGTACTTCCTTGCTTTGTGGTGATCCCCTTGCCACATAAGGAAGCTCTGGTGTGTTTTACATGTGTATTCCTGGTAGCACATACAGAGTACATCTGCTGTACTTACTTGATCCATAATGTTGTACCTAATGAAAGCCAATTGTGTGAAAGCCAAACATCCCAGTTGCTATGTTGGTTCCCTTTCTTTATCAGATAATGTTACTGTCTCTCACAGAAGGAAAAGTTCATGGTCTAAAAACTTCTCAAATAAAATAAAATCATACAAGCCAATTGCATCAGTAATCGATCCTGACTTAGAAGTGGGAGTAGACATATACAGTCCACTTTAGAATGAAGAGGTCACGTGTTTATGGCGGTGCTGGAGGCAATGAATAAGGATTTTGGTCTCTGCAGAACATGGTCACGTTCTATGTGGGGTACACAAGTGACTCCTGACATTTTTTAATCTCTCTTTTTTTTTTTAAAGATTTTATTTATTTATTTGACAGAGACAGCCAGCGAGAGAGGGAACACAAGCAGGGGGGTGGGAGAGGAAGAAGCAAGCTCCCAGCGGAGGAGCCTGATGTGGGGCTCGATCCCGGAACGCTGGGATCACGCCCTGAGCCGAAGGCAGATGCTTAACGACTGTGCCACCCAGGCGCCCCTAATCTCTTTATATCAAACATACCATCAGTTGAGAGGGAGTCTGTTTGATATCTTTATATATGTGTATGTATTTCTGAGACCACCTGCCTTGAATCCTTAGTCACTCATAATATTCTTCTGAGCAATCTAAAGAGAGAATCCAATGTCATCAAAGCTTAAAAATATATAAAACAGTGACAACTGGTACATCAAATCATTTTGGATTGACTTTGAATCTATAAAGAATAACATGATTAAACTGTATAATTTATGTTTTAAAGAAATATCTGAATACCTGTGTGAAGATTGAAAAAAACAGTTTCTGGACTCTAGATGCGGTAGTGTACCGAAATCACCTTACCAACACTTACTTGTAGAATGTGGAAAAAAAACTTTTCAAGTGGCTATAGTTGGGCCTCAAAAATAATACAGTAGTACCAACTGAAGCCTCATTAAAATGGCTACCTGGTGGCAAAATACATAATATTTGGGATGTAAATGGGCAAATACCAGATATTTAAAGATATGAAATGTAAAATTAAAAATGGGACAAGAACTCAGCTATTTCAGTGAATTGCTTGGTTCTCACCCCCCATCCCACTTCCTCAAACAAACCACCCAAGAAATAAGCTGCATGAAAACAAGCAGGAGGGATGCTTATAGGGAGAAAAAGACACTAAAAATGCAAGCAGTCATACGCAACACACAGGTCTTGTTTGGATTCTGATTGGAGTAAATCAACCATTCCAAACAAACGAATATTGACTGGGTATTTGAATAGTACTTGGGAACTTTGTTGAGTGTGCCACGGTGGTGTAGTCCTGCTGGGAGAAAAGGAAAGTCCATATTTATTGGAGATCTCTCCTGAAGTACTGCTCGTGAACTTATGTGATCTCTTGGATTTGCTTTAAAATAATGTGGAAGAAAAGAGATGCGAAATAACGTAGATGAAAAAGCTGGCAGAACGTTGGGAATTACTGAGACTGGGCAATGGGCTCATCATGCTATTCCTTCTGCTTTTGCTTCTGTTGGAAGAATTTTTTTTTTAAAGATTTTATTTGAGAGAGAGAGAGAAAGCGAGAAACAGCAGGAGCAGAGGGGGAGGGGAAGAAGCAAACCCCCCATTGAGGAGGAGTCGCATGCAGGGCTCATCCTGGATCCTGGGATCAGGACCTGAGCCATAGGAAGATGCTTAATCAACTGAGCCACCCAGGCGCTCCAGGAAGGCTTTTATAATACAAACTAGAGATAAACAATAGCTAAAACTCAAGGGTCATCCAGGCCAGAAGTAGAATCCAGCAGCACCATCGGGGAAAGTAGGGTGGGGATTATTTCCAGGTCAGCTACTGGGGGACAGAAACACAAAGGCTGAGGGGCTGCCCTTCCTTGATGCCAGTGCTCAGCGTCTTCGTGGGCAGGTGTCATCATGGGATCCATCGCCAGCATTCCTCCAGGTTCAGAAGCACGCTGCTTGGCTTGCAAACAATCAAAACTTCCCCACCTGTAAGCTGTTGGTAATGGAGTCAATCTTTTTTTGTTGTTGTTTTAATTTATTTTTTTAAGACTTTATTTATTTATTTGACACAGAGAGAGAGAGAACACAAGTAGGCAGAGTGGCAGGCAGAGGGAGAGGGAGAAGCAGACTCCCGGATGAGCAGGGAGCCTGCTGCGGGGCTTGATTCTAAGACCCTGAATCACGACCTGAGTGGAAGGCAGACACTTAAACGACCGAGCCTTCCAGGTGCCCCAGAGTCAACAGTTTAATGAGCACAGAGAACACGCCCTAGTGGTGAGGTGAAACCTTAACACCTGAACTAAGTGTTCACACCTGCCGCTCTCTCTCCTGCACATGCGACACCTTGGGACCCCTGAGAACCATCTGGAATCCTTGTGAATAGAGTATGAGCTTACCCTGTCCCGTGCCTACTAGCCCTCACCCTCGGTATCCATACCCCCCCATAGCCCATGTACATGGTCTTTCTGTCTTTAAACCTTCTCCCTTTACGGGCATAGCAGCATTTAGAGTGTATCGTCGTCTCGTCTCTCGGAAGATAGAAAGCCTGGCTGCCAATCTCTCAAGAGTGTAAGCCATGGGCTGTACTGAAGAAAGCTGTCAGGTTCACCGCGTGATGCTGAATATAGACAACAATCCCTTTTCCGTCTGCGATCTGAGTGTGCTCACTCTGAATGAAGCGTCGTAGGGTTTCCTATCTAATACCTGGTTCCACGTTCCCTGACACATCTCTGGCACTTTGAGCTTCAGTTTCCCAGCCTCTGGAACTGGGAGAAAGGAATGTCTGTTGTTTAAGCCACCCAGCTTATGATTTTTTTGTTTTTCGTTTTTTACAGGAAGGACGATATCGCCGGGGACTGTTTAGTTTGTGCCAAGACAATTTGTCTGCCTGTCTGGCCACACCCTGGTCAGCGGTTCTGCCAAAGGAGTCAAAAAAGAACAAAGGCTGAGGTTGGCTATCCAACTACGGAGGCTTTGGCAGGTGCGTGAACATAGAGCTGTCCTATGTAAACGGTATGAACCAGGTTTTTCTTCTTACTAAACCCTCAGAGTCTGGGGTCTTCGTGAAATGAAAGAGTACATATTTCCTAGAGCAGTTATGAGTATTAGAGGAGCTCATTCAAGTACAACTTTTAGCACAGCTCTCAATACATAGTTCTCAACGAAGAAGGAAGAGGAGGAGGGGGAGAATATGTATGTCCTAAAATAAATAGAAATACATTATAATTTCTGGTTGATCATTAATAAGTCAAATTATCTTCTTATTACAGAAAATAGTCCTTATCTGAGTCAAAATAGCAGCACTGGGGAAAATGCTGAGTTTTGATCCATGAGAAAAGTTATTGAGAATCACAAAAATCTACATATAGCCATTGCTAAAAACTGAAGGCGGGACAATCATGAGAAGTTTTGTGGCGAAGCCTACCTGAGCATTTAAAAAAATTCTCTCTCCTCACCCTTGATTTACCTAGCCTTTTGTGTGCATGACTTTAGTTGAATTTATGATGAATTCCCCTTACAGATCAGTGTATGATATTATAATGTATTAGTCTGCTTGGGCTGCTATAAAAGAAAAATACCGTAAACTGGGTGGCTTAACAAACATTTATTTCTCAGAGTTCCAGAGGCTGGGAAATTTAAGATCGAGAGAGAGAGCCAGCTCTTGTCTGTTCCTCTCCTTATAAGGGCACTAATCCCATTATGCGGGTTTCACCCTTATGACTTCATCTACACCTAACTACCTACCAAAAGCCCCACCTCCTAATGTCATCGCCTTGCCACTCGGGACTTCAACATATGAATCTGGGGAGGGGGGGACATAAATACCCAGCCCCTAACGAGAAGATATTATTATGGTTGTTGTAAACATAGCTGAGAATCAAAAGTCTGAGAAGAGCCCAAAGCAAAAAAAGTTATATGTTTAATTTTAGTGGATGCATTCAAAAATTTTGCAAGTGTTTGAATTTATTTACTCTCCCACCAGCGTCAATGAGAGTTCCAGAATTTCATATCTTCTGCAACACTTGATAACTATCAGTCTTTTAAATATTATCATTTGTCATGGGTGTGCAATGTCATTTTTAATTTGTAGTTCCGAGTGCTGATGACTTTGAGCACCTTTTGGGTTTTTTAATGTTTTTATTTGAGTAGAGTTGACACAAAATGTTACATTAGTTTCAGGTGTAGAACACTGGATTCAACTTCTCTATATATTATGCTATATTCGCCATGGGGAAGCTACCATCTGTCACCATACAACACTAAACGATATCATTGACTGTATTCCCTATGCTGCGCCTTTTATCTCTGTGACTTATTCGTTCCATAACTGGAGGCCTTTATCTCCCACTCCCCGTTCCTCCATTTTGCCATCGCCCTATCCTCCTCGCTTCCGGCAACCACCAGTTTTTTTCTCTGTGTTTATAGGCCTGATTCTGCTTTTTGTTGGTTTATTCATTTGTTTTGATTTTTAGCTTCCACCTATGAGTGGAATCATATGGTATTTGTCTTTCTCCGTCTGACTTATTTCACTTAGCATGATACCCCCCAGGTCCATCCATGTTGTCACAAATGGCACAAGTTCAACCTTTTTATGGCTGTGTAATATTCCAGTGTGTGTGTGTGTGTGTGTACACCACATCTTCCTTATCAATTTGTCTATCAATGGACGCTTAGGTGGCTTTCATATCTTGACTATTGTAAATAATGCTGCAATAAACATAAGAGTGTGTATATCTTCTCAAATTAGTGCTTTCATATTCTTTGGGTAAATTCCCAGTAGCGGAATTATTGAATCATTTGGTATTTTCATTTTTAATTTTTTGAGGAACATCCACACCGTTTTCCACAGTGGCTGCACTAATTTGCATTCCCAAAAACAGTGCATGAGGGTTCCTTTTTATCCACACCCTCTCTAACATTTGTTAATTTTTGTCTTTTTGAATCTAGCCATTCTGACACATGTAAAATGATATCTCATTGTAGTTCTGATTTGCATTTCCCTGATAATGAGTATGTTGAGCATTGTTTCATGTGTTTATTGGCCATCTGTATATCTTCTTTGGAAAAATATTCAGGTCCTCTGCCCATTTTGTAATCAGATTGTTTGGTTTTTTGGTGTTGAGTTGTATAAGTTCTTTATATATTTTTGATATTAACCCCTTATCAAATATATCATTTGCAAATATCTTTTCCCATTCGGTTGCTTGCCTTTCTGTTTTGTTGATGGTTTCCTTCGCTGTACAAAGGCTTTTATTTTGGTGTAGTCCCAATAGTTTGCCTGCTGACTTTGAGCATTTTTTCATAAGTATATTGGCCTTTTGGGTTTCCTCCTTTCTGAAGTGTCTCTTCGGGTGTTTTTGAATAAGTGAAGGTGGAAAAACACCATCTAGATCCGAGAACCTTTCATTTGGCTTTTGTAAGATCATATGAGCCCTGCTTCCCAATATAACAAGATGCTATTCTAGAGACAAGCAGAGGAAGTGACAACATTAGGTAATTATCTCAGAAAACTGAGCATTATTGAAACCAATTGTTTAAATTATTAGTTTAGGCAAATGTCTAAATGGTATTAGGCATCCCAGGAGATGAGACCTCATTAGGAAAACTAGATCAATTCTAAACAAAATAAAGAAACTGTATTTTTTTTATGTATGCCTATGTTGTGGAGTAAGCAAATTCATGTTCCTGTCACAAATCTCAAAATCTTTCATCTTGAATTAATTTTGGAACATAAGACTTATAAGTAATTAATACTCGCTTTCTTGGGTTCTGTCTATATTTTCTAAATACCCACACACTTTTGGATTAAAAAGAAGAGTCTTTTTAAGGTCTATAATCCTCAAAAAATCTTTATTAATCTCCTGATTTATAGCAATCTTTCAATTTCCTATCAGTTTTAAAGAAATAATATTCCACATAGACTTGTATTCCAGAGAAGTATGATGTCAGTCCACAAAAATGGAGTTGCTTTATTAGAGTCCCCTGGCCCTGAGTTTATGGATCAATCCACACTGCTTAAAGTCTACCCCTGCAGCCACCTTTTTTTTCAAAGAGATCTTCAATTTGCAACAACGTGGATGGAACTCGAGGGTATTAGGCTAAGTGAAATAAGTCAATCAGAGAAAGACAATTATCATATGATCTCACTGATAGGTGGAATTTAAGAAACAAGGCAGAGGATCATAGGGGAAGAGAGGAAAAAATGAAACAAGATGAAATCAGACAGGGAGACAAACTGTAAGAGACTCTTAATCATAGGAGACAAACTGAGGGTTGCTGGAGGGGAGGGGAGTGGAGGGGTGGGATAACTGGGTGATGGACATTGGAGAACATATGTGCTGTAATGAGCACTGGGTATTATATATATGACTGATGAATCACAGACCTGTACCCCTGAAACCAATAATACATTATATGTTAATTGATTGAATTTAAATTAAAAAAAGAGATCTTCAAAAATTAATACCGTAAATAAAATTTCAAGGTGTCATTTCAAGACATTTAGCATTTTGCTGCTTTAACTGCTAATATGTAAAAATGTCTACATACACGCAGAACTGTTTGCCTTTAATAATCCTTAGAGGGTGTCAAAGAGGACTTCTTCCTGAGGTTCTATGCACAGGCCCCAGTGAGGAGACAGTTCTCCGATGGTCAGACGTACAGGCTTTGGGGGCAGACACACAGCCTCCAAATGCCAGCTTCATCTATCAGGCAGGAGAGGAGGTCTATTCATTTTATCTCTCTAAGTCATTTTTCTCATCTGTGAAATGAGAATAATAATCTTCAGCCTCATCGCGCTGCTGAGTGAATTAAATGTAATTCGTGTTCGCGCGAATTCCAGCCCAGGTTCTGGGGCTCAGCTGTAGCCACACAGTAAATGGTTGGCACGTTCGTGTCCTGTTTCTGCTGTAACAAATCGCCACAAACAACCCAAATTTATTTTCTTGCTGTTCTGGAGGTCAGGAGTCTGAAGTGAGTCTTACAGGGTTCACGTCAGGGGCCCGTAGGGCTGCATTCCTTCCGGTGGCTCCAGGGAGGTGTCTGTTCGCTGGCTTTTTCCAGCTTCCTGAGGTCACTGGCATTCCTCGACTGGAGGCCCCACCTCACTCCAGCTTCTGCTTCTGTGGTCACGTGTCCTTCTCTGACTCCCACCCTCCTGCTTCCTCCTGCTGTGATTACAGTGGGCCTACTCTGAGAATCCAGGATAGCCTCCCCATCTCAGAGTCCTTAACGCAATCACATCGGCAAAGTCCCTTTCGCCTGTAAGGTGACCTACCCACAGGTCCTGGGATGAGGTTTTGGGTATCACTGTGGGCCATCATTCAGCCCACGTCACTCTGTATGGTGATTGTGGCCACTGTTGGCTGTTCTGCTTTATTACAAAAAGTAACCTCTTTGTTTTTCTTTTCTCCATAAGGACAGAATGAAAACATTTACCCTCACCTCCTGGAAGATCTGTCCTCAAGAAAAGAAGAACTAGTCTTTTGATGATTAATGATTCGGGCTCCGATACTAATAGACACCAACATTTATTGTGAATGCTCCTGAGGACGACAGAGCAGAATTTGGGAGACTCTGAAAAGGCAGACGCAGAAAGGAATGCCCACAGGTTAGGGGGAGAGGGCAGGCTGCAGGAAGGAGAGAGATCTGTGAGTCTGGAGTAGCAAGGCTGCCAGGAACATGGTCCCCTAGTGAGCCCGTTATTTACCTGGCGCATCTCAGCTCTGATCTACCCTTCTATATTCTACCTGTGATGCTGAAACTGGAGCTCTGCAAATTTCACTTCCCAGACTCCTTTGTCATCTGGCTTCCTTGCCATGTCCTACCAACAGAGGCTCTGAGGCGGATTGGAAGATTGAAGGAGGAAAAAAATACTCCCCCCCCCCTTTTTTTTGTCTCATCAGCATGGCCCCAGTAACAGCAGTTGGCGTTAGCTTCCACCTTCTTTTTATGCAGCTAGTAACAGCCCCGCCATTCCAGGGATACCAGCAGCAGGCAGGTGTTACCCCTGCTCAGAGGTCGGAGGACCAACTCTGCTGGACCCCTCCTGCACTCCTAGATTCTGGTCATCCTCAATTTCCTTTCATTTTTGTTTGGGGGTGGCAGTGGCTTCCTGGGTCAGTATCTCTGGGTACTCAGGGATCCCTATTTGCCTTTCCGTCTTTCATCTCCTGTGTCATAGATTCCATATCGAGTGCTTTGTAGTCGAAAAACCTAGTGTGGTTTCTGTTTTCCTGATGAGACCTTACTGTCATTCAGGTCCTGTACTTCACTCAGATTCCTGAGTCCTGGCCACAGCATGGAACCCACGAGGGCCTGTGGATCTGAAGGGTCACTGGCACTGCATAGAGCCCAGGAATTTGATGAGACGCCCATAACAACTAACATTAAATGTTCCACCATGCTGGCTGCCCTGAAAACCTAGAACAAGTTCATTCATAGAAAATAGAAAGAAGGAGTATTTCTTACACTCCCAAGAATGCAAACTGAGATTAGCACAAACTATATCATTATTAAGAACCATCTCCTGAGACAAACATGTTTTCTTGCTTCTCAGTTCACAAGATAACCATAAATAGGCCCAAGTCTCCCAAATGTGTTATCCATTTCTAAAAGAATAGGAATGTAGGGCTTTCATTTCAAGAACTAATCTTCCTCCTGGCTGCTAACTTTTTTATTCTTATTTTCCCTTGTCTTCATTTTAGAAAGCATGTAAATATGTTTTGCCCAGCTAAGTTGTAAGCATCTTTATAAGTTGTATTAAATCATTTTAGGCACAGAGTAAAGTTTTAATTTATTATCCATTTAATTAGCTTCCCCATCCAATCTATTAGCAAATATTATCCACTTAATTTTCTATATATCTTTCAAACCATTCACTTCGTTCCATCCTCCCATGCACCCTACAGCAGACCATCTGGATACTTCCTATACCTCCAATTTCCCCTCTGCTCCACAGAGTCATCTTTTTAAAGATGAATCTGATTTAGCTTAGATTGTCTGCTACTGTCCACAGGTGAAAGACCAACTTTTTTAAGTGGCTGACTTAAGGCTCTGTGATTTCTCTTCCTCTCCCTCCAACCTCATTTCTATTCCTTTTCTGTCTTGAATTCTGACATACTTGACTTTTATGACTTCCTCAAACCCCCTAGGCTATCTCTGGTCCCTGGGCTTTGAACATGTTTTTACCACTTTCTAGAACTTTCTTCCCATGTCATGCCCTTTTCAACTGTTGCTTTTCTGTTAACTCTTACTCATCCTTCAGATTTCAGCATTAAATCCACTTCCTCCAGAAAACCTTCTTTGAAAGATCCTCTGTCCCACCAGGGTTAGTTAGAAAAATTGTGACTTATGTACCAACAGTACCCTAATACTTTCTGTTTCATAAAAGCCGTCACTCTTGTTATTACTTGTTTCAATGCCTGACGGTTTCATGAAGGCAGCAGTTATGTCTATTATGTTCACTGTTCTTAACACAATGCTTCACCCCTAGTAGATCAATAAATATTTGTTGAATTCATGAAGGAATGATTATTTCGACTATGCCATTTAGAATCATGAGATTTTAGAGCAGGAGAAATATCCTTAGAGATTACTGAGTCCAATCCTTTTATCTTATGAATAAAGGAGTTAAATAGTTTGTCTAAGTAAAGTCATATAGTTCCTCACAGTTAAAAAATGTTTTAAGCATAATGAATAAATAAATGAGTGAGGGAATAATGGAAGAAGGAGATCTAGAATCTACCCCTAAATTTGAAATATTATCCTTGGAGATTCCATAAAATTCCATGGACATTGATAAATTACACTATCTCTAAGAAAATAATTGCATCAACTAATAATTTGGGTTCTTGTAGCTTTTATAAATTATATGTCAGCTTTTCACAGACAAATATTCCTTCTTAAGTTAATTCTCAATATATTCAATCATAATATTTTTAATCTTTAAGCAGAATATCCTGTCTCATATAGCAAGGTCTGTATTTCCTCTCCACATTCTTTCATGCCATGGGAACAGTGCTTACTCTTATTTATCTTTTATCTAAAAATATCTCCCTCCCCATTGATAGCAAATGCCTGAATACTCACCCAATAGTGGCTATAGGTTTATATATATACACCATCCTTTCTGAGCCCCATTCCAGCTGGCAATTAATTTAAGTAATTAAAATGCTAGACTAGAAAATATTCACTCAGTGCAAAATAAAATAGTTAAGAAGGGAGAGAGGAACAAAAATACTTGAGACATAGAAGATTAAAAGCAAATTGACAGACATAAATCCAAGTATATCACTAATAACATTGAATTTGAATTAAACAATACAATCAAAAGAGAGAGACTGTCAGACTGGATTAAAAAAAAAAAAAAAACAAGACCCAAGTGTATCTTATATATCAGAGACACACTTCAAATCCAAAGATTCAAATATGTAGAAAGTAAAAGGAATGAAAAAGATACAGTATGCAAACGGCAGCCATAAGAAAGCTGGAGTGGCTACAGTAATATCAGGCAAAATAGACTTTAAAGGAAACAACGTTACTAGAAATAAATATAGACATTAGGTAGTGATAAGAGTCAATCAATCAGGAAGATAAAACAATTATGAATATATATGTACCTAAACAATAAAGCCCAAAATACATAAAGCAAAAACTGACAGAATTGGAGGAAAAGATAGACAATTCAATAATAGCATTTGAAGACTGTAGTATCCCACTTTCAATAATGGATAGAACAACTAGAAAATCAACAAGGAAACAGAAAACTTGAATATCATTATAAATTAAGTAAACCAAACAGACATCTATGGAACACTCCACATAATAACAGCAGAATGCAAATGCCTTCCTTTTCTTTTCTTTTTTTTTTAAGATTTATTTATTTATTTTAGAGAAGGAGGGGAGGGACAAACAGAGAGGGAGAGCTAGAGAATCTCGAGCAGACTGCCCACTGAGCACGGAAACTGAGGTGGGGCTCGATTGCAGGACCCTGAGATCATGACCTGTGCTGAAACCAAGAGTCAGATGCTCAACTGACTGAGTCACCCTGGTCCCCTCCGGAACGCATATGCTTTTCAAGCACATATGGAATACTCTCCAGCATACCATATGTTAGGTCAAAAACAATCTGCAATAAATTTAAAAGGACTGAAATCAACAAAGTATATTCTCAGACCACAATGGAGTAAAATTAGAAATAGCTAACAGAAAGAAAATTGGAGAATTCACAAATATGTGAAAACTGCATGACGTATTCCTAAATAAGAAACCACAAATTCAATATATTTTATAAGGCATAAAAATGCAAACACAATATAACTAAACATGGCTTACGGCTAAAGCAGTGCTTAGAGGGAAATGGATAGCAATAAAACCATATATTAAGAAAGAAGGAAGATCTCAAATCAGTAACCTAACTTTTCACCTTAAGATACTGGAGAAAGGGGAGCGCCCGGGTGGTGCAGTCGTTAAGCGTCTGCCTTTGGCTCAGGGCATGATCCCAGCGTCCTGGGATCAAGCCCCACATCAGGCTCCTCCGCTAGGGGCCTGCTTCTTCCTCTCCCACTCCCCCTGCTTGTGTTCCCTCTCTCGCTGGCTGTCTGTCAAATAAATAAATAAAATCTTTTAAAAAAAATAGATACTGGAGAAAAGAAGAGTAACCTAATCCTAAAGCAACAACAAGGAAGAAAATAATAAATATTAGAGTGGAAATTCGTGAAATACAGAATAGAAATTGACAGATAGTATCAACAAAATCGAAAGTTGTTTCTTTAAAAAGATCAACAAAATTATCAAACCTTTATCTAAACTGACCAAGAAAAATAGAGAAGACTAAAATCATCAAAATCAAGAATAAAAGAGGAGCCTGACTTCCAACCTAATAGCAGTAATGGATTATAAAGGCTAGGATTGTAAGGGAACACTATGAACAACTGCATGCCAACAAATGAGATGAAATGGAAAAAATTTAGAAAGACACAAGAAGTCTTAGACAAAATCTAGGAAGAAATAGAAAATCTGAGTAGAACCTTTAACAAGAATGAGTGAATTAATAGTCCTAAAATTCCCCACAAAGAAAAGCCCTGGCCCAGATGACTTCACTGCAGACTTCTACCAAACATTTAAAGAATTAACACCAATTCTTCACAAATTGAAGAGGAGAAAACACTTCCCAACTCATTCTGTGAGGGCGATATTACTCTAACACTAAAATCAGAGAGAGAGATATCACCAGAAAAGAAAACTATAGATCAATATCTCTTATGAATATAAACACAAAAATCCTCAATAAAATACTAAGAAACTGAATCCAGCAACAGATATGAAAGATTATCCATCATGACAAAGTGGTGTGTATCCCAGGAAAGCAAATTTGGTTCCACCATCAATGTCATACACTATGTCAGTAAAAGAAAGGACAAAGTCACCTGATCATTTCAGTATAGGTAGGAAAAGCATGTTTGACAATATTCAGCACCTCCCCATGTTAAAAAAAAAAAAAGCCCCAATAAACTACAAATAGAAAGAAACTTCCTCAAATGGATAAAGTGCCTCAGAGTTAACACCATACTTAACAGCAAAAGACTAAAAATACTCCACATTTATTCAACCTTGTACTGGAGGTTCTAGCCAGGACATTCAGTCATTGAAAAAAAGAAAAAAGAAAAAAAAATTGGAGGCATCCAAATTAAAAAAGAAGTAAAACTTTCTCTATTTGAAGACAGTATGATCTTGTATATTGATAATTCTAAGAAATCCACACACACACACAAATCAGAACTAATAAATGAGTTCAGAAAGACTGCAAGATATAAGATCAATATACAAAAATCAACCACATTTCTATACACTATTATCACCCAATCTGGAAATTAAGTTAAGTAAGCAATTCAATTTACAGTAATATCAAAAAGCAAAAAGTACATGGGAATAAATTTAACAAGTTAAACCTGTGCACTAAAAACTACAAAACACTATTGAAACAAAGATCTTAATAAATGAAAAGGCATCCTGTGCTCACGTTTCCAAAGGCTTAATATTGGTAAGATGGCAAATCCTATAAATCGATCTATAGATTCAACACAATAACACAGAAATCCCAGCCAGATTTTTTTGTAGATAACAACAAACTGATCCTAAAATTAATATTTCAATACAAGGGACCCTGAACGACCAAACGATCTTGAAAAAGAACAAGACTGGAGGACTCACACTCCCCTATTTTAAAAAGGACTCTTATAACTCACTAATAAGAAGACAGCCCAATTAAAAGTGAACAAAGAATCTGTACAGACACTTTTCCAAAAATGATATACAATCGATCAAAAACACTTTAAAAAGAAGCTCAAAACTACTAGCTAGCGAGTAAATGCAAATCAAAAATGCAAATCAAAGTGAAAGGCCATTTCATACCAACTATGGTGGCTGGAACCAAAAAGACAGATAATAAGAAGGCTTGGCCAGGATGTGGAAAAATTGGCACCCTCATACACTGCTAATAGGGATTTACAATGTAAATTTACAATTTACAGTTGCTTTGGAAAAATAGCTAAACAGTTAGCAAAGACCCTTATTACATGATCATTCTACCGATGAGGTAGACAGTTAAACAGAGAGTTGCCATATCACGAGCAATTCCACTCCTAGGCATATGCAAGAAAAATAAAAGCCTATGTTCACACAAAAACTTCTACATAGCTGCTCATGACAATAGTAATCATAATAGCTACATTACAGAGACAATCTCAATGCCCATCAACTGAATAGTGGGTAAGTAAATGTAGTATAGCCGTACAACGGAATATTAGCCGACAATAAAACTGAGTAAACCACTGATAGATGTTACAACATAGATGAACCTCAAAAACATGGTGCTTAGTGAAAGAAGTCCCTCACCAAAGACCACTATTGCGTGATTATGTGAAATGTCCAGAATGGGCAAATCTGTAGAGATAGAAAGTAGATTAGCGGTTGCTCGGGGCTGAGGGGAGGGGAGGCAGCTTGACTGCTAAAGAGGATAACATTTCCTTTTTAAAAAAATAACATTTCTTTTAGTGATAAAAATGGTCTAAAATTGATTGTTGTAATGGTTGCACAGCTCTGTGAATACACTAAAAAACATTGACTTGCACACTTTCCATGGGTGAATTGCGTGGTGTAGTAGACTATGTCCGAGTAAAGAAGCTTTAGAGAAGTACTATGTGACATGGCCGCTCGCTCTGATGACTGAGTCCTGGGACGGATGAGGAAGGGTGGTGGGCATCAGAGCGACCACAGAGGACGCAGAGTGAACAAGCCTGACAATGTGCTTTAACACGGAAAACATCCTGTGGGGGAAATTAGCATGAACGCTTCCAGCCAACTCAACCTCTGAGGGGCTCTGGAAGTTTCTCTGCACGGGACCTAATGTGCAGCCACCTTCCCTGCAGGGTCCCAGGGGAACCAGATACCTCTCCATCTCTCCCCTTGGTTTGGCCAGTTAACAGATACTTTTCTGAAAAACAACACTTTACCACTTATTCGCTTTGCCTCATTTCATTCTAACCTGTGCAACAACGTCACAAGTTAGTTAAGCCAGGTGGCACTGTGACCATTTTGCAGTTGATAAAACCAAAGCCAAGGCTTCACAAATTAAGCTGGAAACCAAGCAGAGAGGGAGCTCAAACACAGAACGTGTGATCCCCGGTTTAGTGTTTCTTGCGTTGTGCTGCTCCTACCTGCCTTTTTAATACGTATTGTTTATTCTCTATGGTAGTGTCCTATTCAGAGTGTTTATAATTAAAAACTCATTAATTGCAGTATGTATTTTAATTGATGGGCTCTGCTGACGTCAGAAACCACAAAACCATTGAGTCATCAGGCTGAGTAGTCCAGTCGGCTACGGAATTTATTAATCCATCTTTGCAGACATTACTAATATTTTCCTTAAGCAACACATCCTCCCAAAGAGATGAAAGTGAAAAGCACATGGCTAAAGAAAAGGGGGTGGAACCACCCCCAAATAAATGTCATCACCGTCCTTTGTTACATGCTAATTTTTCGGTAAAGGTTGTATGTCTTCTAGGGAATGTCTTCTGCTGGTACTCTGTTTTGTTTTGTTTTTAACAGTATCATTGTTAGATATGCAGTTGGCTCTCATTAAATAACAGATTACCTTCTCAGGCCAATGAAGATAATTTATTCACATATATTTCAAAATAATAAAACCCAAAATTTAGAGTTTAAAAGGAAAAAGAAACGTAATCCTGAATATAATCTCTCAAACAAGGACTATGCTTAGGGACTCTAGAACCTTGCTGATACCAGACAAATACTTTTTTTTTCTGTTTTTTATTTTATTTTTTTATAACTTTTATTTTGTTATATTAGTCACCATACAGTACATCCCCAGTTTTTGATGCAATGTTCCATGATTCATTATTTGCATATAACACCAAGTGCACCATGCAATATGTGCCCTCCTTAGACACCAGACAAATATTAACAAGGAATATAAAATATTTGATGTCTGTGTATTTGTCTTTTTAACTGAGATCTTCTAATACTCTAGATTGGAAGCACTGGTTTTTTAAAGAATTTCCTTTAAGCCATAATCGTACAGATGAAAAGTGGCATACAAGGTTATATAAAGTTTGTCTCTCTCCTGTGGAGAGTAAAAGGTATATATGGCTGACTGGCTACTCTCAGAAAATTTGGAGGAGAAAATTAAATTTTCTAGGCAGTGACTGAAAAAAAGACTAACTTGTTTTCAGGATTGAGAATTAAGGCCCATTACTGAGGGGGAGAAGAGATTACAAGAGAGTAGTCTCAGCTATGCATGGGCTCCTAATTTCTCCATCCTCTCTGCAAAACCATATTAAATGTCATAAGGTTGGTGGGGCGGAGACCACCAGACACAGATTTCCTCCAGCTGTGAAGCCATTTCCTTTGCACTGAGAGAAAGTCTCCCCCTGCAGGCACTACCACCTCTGTTTTCCTCCTTTACTTGATAGAGTAAATCTGACTTCTCCAGGTCAAAGGGAACTAAGGAATCTTCAACAGAATCCACTTGGAAGGTAGGAGATTGATTTATTTAGTTCATTACTGTACTCTTGACTTTGATGTCCAGATGAAGGCTGTTCTGGTTTTCTATGGCTGCATCACAAGCTGTCCCTAAACTTCAGTCCCCAGTGTCATACAGGCATTGCATTATAGCTCATGATTCTGTAGGTCAGATACTGGGGCAGGGCTCAGCTAGGCAATTCTTCTGTTGCATACGGCATGACGAAGGTCACGTTGGAGGATCCTGCGGGTGGATGAGCCACTCTGGACGATTAAAGACAGTATGACTCTCATGGCTAGCTCCTTGGCGGTGACGGCCAGAAGCCTTGAATCAAACGGTCCCGTCTATCAAAGCATCTCTCTAAATAGAGGGTCTCAGAGTAGTTGGAGTTTTCACACAGAAGCTCAGGGCTTCCAGAGACCCAGAGACCCAGGTGAAAGCTGCAAGTCCCACAATAACATTTTTTGCTGTGTCCTGTGCAGTCAAGCCATTCACTAAGACAAGCCCAGATTCACTGGGTGAGTTATTAACACTTCACCTCTCTCTCCATGAAGGAGTCACAGAGAATTTGCCTCAATCTGTCATCTGCCATTAAGTCTGTAGTCATCAAGCACAGGTTGGTGGAAGCAGCCCATTAAATTTCTAGGGCAATACAAAATTAAAGATTCACACACTTAACCCTCAGTCTGTCCTCCCAACCCCATGTAGACTTCATTGCAATAATTCCTTAAAAGCAGTGCAGTGTGAATTCTCATAGTAGCTTTCTTCACCCACCCTTACAAATTTTGCCTCTGGGATCATCACCCGAAGCAGTGCAGAGCCACCCAGTCCTGTCTCAAAGACCCCTGCCTCAGACCTGTGGGTAGAGCTCCTCAGTCCCACCTCGGAATCCCAGACCTCCACTGGTCTAAGAGCAAAGATAAAAAATATTACCAATTTCCACAGTTGGTGCCATTAAATGATTCTATACTTATAAATGGAACCAATGCTTTGAAAATAATGAAGGATATTATCTACCCTAGAACGATTTACTTCATTTCTGGGGTGAGGTGATGTGAAGTTGTCAGTGGATGAGGGGTATATATATTAGCTTTTTTGTGACAAAAATAATACAAAAAGACATTTTTGATGTAAAATATTGAACACTATAGTTCTAACGTACCTGAGTCAGCTCAGGTTGCCATAGCAAAATACCTCAGACTGAGTGTCTTAAACAACAGAATTTTTTTTCATAGTTCTAGAAGCTAGGAAGTCCAAGATCAAGATTCCAGCAGGTTCTCTCTCCCTGGCTTGCAGTCAGTGGTTTTGTTTTCATGTGGCCTTTCCTCTGAGTACACGCAGAGAGAGTGAGCTAACTCACTGCTGTCTCTTCTTCCAAGGACACTGACCCTGTTGGCTCAGGGCCCCACCCTTATGACATTTTTTTAACCCTAATTACTTCTGTAGAGGCCCCATCTCCAAATACACTGGGGGTTAGGTCTTCAACATATGAATTTGGGGGTGGCACACACAAACTCAGGCCACAGCAGAAGAGCAGACCTGCCCTCTTCCCAAGCCCCTGCTTTGTGATTCAAATACAGCTTTTTGGAAAAAAAAAAAAAAAGGCTAATCTTGGCACACCTGTGAGTCTGACACCCTGGAATAGAACGGCTGAGGGCTCACTGCCTCAGGCTCTTAGACTAAAAACCATATCATTCACGGTAAAAGCCTGGAAAAAGCATGTGGTGTTCAGAACGTAGTCAGTGAGATGAACAATCACCTTTAAATGCTTTAAGTATTTCCTTCATTTTATAAAAATATACAAGTATATGTTGATTTAATTCAACTGTAAATTTTCATTTGATAGTCAAGGAACTTCAAAACACCGGAGGTGAAAGAGCTTCTGCCGTTGAAAGCTAAGAGCTGTGGGCCTTGCTGCAGACGTGTCCTCAGATGCAGTGGGAGATTAAGAACCTCAGTACTGACCACGTACCCCGGCCACAGAGGGCAAGAACGTGGGAGCTTTGCTAGGGGTATGGGAGACGTTACGGAGGTCGCCTCATTTCCAGCACAACTCTAGACTTCATTAAGATTAATTAATTAAATAACTTAACAAGATTAGCTTCCTAATCCTGTGCCCGAATCGTGCGGTGAGAGCCTCTACCCCTCCTCGGCGGAGTGCGCGCGGACTTCGAGCGTGGGGCGATTCACTCATTCAGCAATTTATTTCGCGCCTATTCGACGCCAGGAGGCTCACTAGGCGCTGAGATGTAAAGATAATAAGATACGGTCTTTGCCCTTAGGATGTTTCAAGTGAAGTCAGGGAACACATAATGAGTTCATAGTTGAAATCCAGAGATACTGGCGCTGGAATAGTAGTTGGGCCGGGCACCGAGAAACCTAAAGCAAAGAGCAGGCAACCCAGCCTCTCGACGCTGTGTTAATAAAAGAAGCAACTCCAAATTATTATTAATGAATCAATCAGATAATATTTTCTTGTCAGGTTGTTGCCAGCCTCTTAACTCACTTCCCTGGGTCCTGATAGTAAAGGCAGTATTTCATTAAAAAGCAAGCCCAGGGACGCAATGAAAGGGCCCTTTGCTTCAAGTAAATAAACAAAGACAAATTTTATCAAATACCAGGCTTTGTTGGACAGCAATAGATGTATTTGCTAGGAGACAATGTACATGCATAAATGTCAAATACTGTTTTAAAAGTGCCTTGAAAGCCTCGCTGCAGGCATGCCTATGATCATAGAGTCTGGCCACTCCTGACAACTGACTGGAATGTGAAATTGGAGGCTGATTATGAACAAAAGGACACGTCAACTAGGAAGTCAGTGTATAGAAACACTTTAGTGCACAAACAAAGCGTTACAATACAATGCGGCTCTCCAAATACCAGGGGGGCGATAAGTCCACTGAGGTCATGAGTCAACTTCTCAGGCAGCTGGAATGATTAGGTGCAGACTGCTATCAGACGAACCATCATTCCCCAATGCTTCTGGATTGCTGCCTTGTATCCTCCTTAGTACACTGAAGTCACAAAAATTAGAAGGAGTTATGTCATTTGCTTGCTTGTGGGTTATATTTACTGTGCCTCTAGGAGAAGGAAAGGGAACATTATGCTGCTAGGGAAACAAACATCCTGATTTAGGCATGGACTTGCCTAAATGGAGGACTTGTCCTGACCTCAATACACTGAGCACTGAGGCTGTAACAAGCGGTGACCTTCTCCATAGGTGGTACAAGAAGCTAGAGAAAACTAGTCTCACCACCTAGCCCCTAATGGTGCAGGCATAGAGGCTACAGTTCCTAATCCAAGATGCAGATACCAAAGTGGCACTAACACAGGACAGGGCAAACAGTCTAACATTGAAAACCAGGCAGGTCATGAATGAGCAACGATATTTGGCAAATACTTCTGCCAGGCTGTTAGAGGAATGGAAGATGCAGAAATTTATACCACTGCAGTTATTCTTCCAGTGTGCAGAGTTCATGGACCCAACCAGGTGGGCTTGTTGTTGTTCTAGAGATAAAAACTGGATGGTTGAACAAACTGTGCAAAGTAAGAAAAGCATAACCAAGCAGAATCCCAGGAAAATGGGTAGATGTGTGTGATTGGGTGACAGTGGGATCAGGACTGAACTAGATCATTGACAGCCCCAAGCTCTAAAAAGAGTACCATGATTTCCTCCCCCCACTATGCCATACACAGGTCGGGAAAAACACAAAGATGCCCACTATCACAACTTCTGTTCAACAATGAACTGAGGAGTCTAGACAGTGCAACAAGACAAGAAAAAGGAAATAAAATGTACAAGATTGGAAAGGAAGAAAGAAAACTCTCAATATTCACAGATGATACTATTTTGTATGTAGACAATCCAAAAGAACACACAAATAAATTACTTGAATTAAAAATGGTTTCACAAGGTTGCCACTTAGAGTCAATATACAAAAATTTGTTGTATTTCTGTATGCCAACAATAGAATATAAAATTATTTAAAAGCTATCATCTTTTTAAGAAGATATCTTTAAAATATGCTATTTATAATAGCATCAAAAATAGTTTTAAAAACCTAGAAATAATAAATGAATAAGAATTCTACTAGAAAACTGTAAGGTATCACTCAGACTATTAGAGAACAACAAAATTAGGGGAAGGAAACTAGGCTTATGGATTCCAAGTGTTAAAATTGTAAAGATGTCAATTCTTAAATCAACCTCGAGAATCATAGCAATCTTAACTAAAAGGCTTTTAAAAGATGTTTGGGTTGAGGCACCTGGGTGGCTCAGTCAGTTAAGCGTTTGCCTTCGGGTTAGGTCATGATCTCTGAGTCCTGGGGTTGAGCCCTATATCGGACTCTCTGCTCAGTGCGGAGTTTGCTTGCCCCCTCCCTCTGCTCCCTTTCCCCCACTCATGTGTGCGCTCTCTTTCTCTCTGTCTCTCTCAAATAAATAAATAAAATCTTTTAAAAAATGTTTGGGTTTTAGTAGATCTCAAAAGTTCTCATCACAAGAAAAAAATTTTTGTAATTACTTATGATGACAGACTTATTTAGACTTATTGTGGTGATCATTTCTTACTGTATACAAATACCAAACCATTATATTGTACACCTAAAACTAATATGATGTTATACGCCAATTATACCTCAAGTTAAAAATTAAAATAGCTTTAAAATTTAGGGTTCTTAAAGAATATTGGAACCTAAAATCTGTTCTAAAATTTATATAGAAATGCAAAGGCCAAGAGTACCAAGATACTTTTGAGTAAGAACAAGATGAGAAGACGTGTTCCACCAGAAATTAGGATAGTGCAATATTAGTGAAAAAAAAGAAAAGCTGAATAATATGAAGCAATATGAAGAGCTCAGAAACTGACTCACATCGGATGGCAATTGTAGCACTAATGAGCAGTGTAAGAAAGCAATCTTTTCAATTAATGGTTCTAGAAAACGGAGTATCCTAACGGGGAAAAAAAAAATCAAACCTTATCTCAATTTCAGATGGATTCTGGAAATGGAGAAAGAGCTCCTATAAGCCCAACCCACCCATAGATGATAACCATAAACTTGGGACAAAATATTAAAGACAACTTCTCTGAATGCTCAGGAAAAAGTCAAAAGCAAACAGAAACACAAAGGGACACACTTGGAAAAGGGGTACAGCAAGACGTATTTCCCATTTTCATAGCTTTGTGCCTGTAACATCTCTTGCATGGGTACAATACACATGAACAAGAATGCCTCGGGCAGCCAGCACCCGTGGTGAAAAACTGGAAAGGACCCACATGCTCCTTAACAGGAGAGTATAAGCAGATACACCGTGGTGTACTTATATCATTGACTATTACATAGCATCTAGGATGAATGAACTCAGCGATATGCAGTAATATTGAATCCAAACAATATAATTAAATGAAAACAGTTCATGAATAGATATGATCTAAAAAAATTAAAATAAAAATGCACTTTTAAAGGATACATATAGATGGAAAAACTATATAGCTAAATTTAAAAAAAAATAAAAGGAATAAAGATCGTGACATAGGGTCGGGGACGCAAGTACATAGTTCACTGGGGAGATCGTTTGGTTTGATACAGGTTTACTGACAGATTTTATTTTGAGGGGTGGATTTGTTGTTACTTTATTAAACAAACAGACCACTGAGGGAGCAATCAGGGGAGTGTGTCATAAATCGGGTGGGAATTGGGATTATACCAACTTTGTGTGTTTGGAGTTTACAAAAGAAAGGTCTAGAGGGATGAGGGTAGGAAAGAGGGAAGGAGAGAGGGGGGATGGACAAGGAACATCTCTTATGTTGAGGGAACAGAAAGACTGAGATTAGAGATCACTAGAAGGAGACTCTCTTTCAGCCGCCCTCGGCTGTCAGAGGTGGAGGGCTGGCCCCTGTTCGGTGCTGGCTGTGGGAGCCCCGCAGAGGGCGGGAAGGTGGATTGCGGCTGAGACCTGGTCTGGGCTGATAACCACAGGAGCCAGAACGGGACTTTGAGAGACTGCCTCTGGTGATTGGGGTGCTGCAGTGGGTTTGGAACACCTTCCTGGGGAGATTGCCACTGGGCGCTCCCTCAGAGGGGCGGTGGGGCATGGAGTGAGTCACAGAGGCCTGAGGATGTGGGTGGAATGAAGAATCTGTGCCAGGTGGGGGCTGAGTCTTGTGCCGGGTCTCAGAGTGGTGGTGATTGTGAGGCACATCAGCTTAATTCAAAGGCCATTCCTCCATTTTGGGTTGTGGGAATTTGGGCAGGTTATTCATCAGCTCTGATGCTGGGTTCCCCACCTAAAAAAGTAAGTAAGATAATGTATGTAAAAGGTACGGTACCTTAAGAACTGACTATATGATAGCTATAAATGATCCAGTCTGCTCAGCAAATGAGCTCGAAAGCAGACCCATCCTTAGACAGGAGCTGAGAGGGAGAAACACTCAGGGCAGGGCCATCTGGATGCTGGAAGGGGGGACAGTAAGGCAGGGGGAGTTTGGAAACAAGAAGCATGGCTTCTTGACCACCCTGCTGGAACACTTAAGGGGTACTCCCTCTCTCACCTTAGTTCCCTCTCAGAATCAACCAGAGCCCCCCGTGTGGTGATGAAGTTGACAAGTAACCCCCCCACACCAGAACACAGTCTCCTCATCTGCAGATGGGCGGGAAAGATTTTTCATCACACGGTCCACAGGGTATGCCGAATGGCCTCGTTCAGTGCTGGGTTTGTTCACGGCTGGCTCCCTCACACTTCAAGAACCTCTCGTCCTGAGAGAGGTAAATCTCTCCATTGCTTTGAAGAAATTCTTGGGATCTGAAATCAGTACTTTGGGAAGGAGTGTGTCATGGATTATTTGCATTGTCTTTTTTTCCCTTAGGTGTTTTTGGTGGGGAGGAGGGAAGTGAGAGACCGTGCTTTTTTAAATTTTGTTTTTCTTGCTCTGTCATCTAGGTAAAGCTCCTTTTTGAAAATGCTAGCCTGCGTGAGCATTGCTAAGGAGGGATGAGGAAAAGTGTCTCTGTGATTGATTTGTCTAGTCTCAGTTTCCAGGTATGGCAGGAGCAGTGAGAAGAAAGGGACAGACATCTCAAAAAGGTGCAGCTGTTGGCCCCTGCCGTGACTGACCCAACGCCTCTTTTGCTTTCTGTGGACCCCAGGTTTGGGGTTTTCCCCCTTTTGAGGGCTGATGGGAGAAGAGCTAGGGAGCTTGAGGAGTGGGACTAGAAAACTGTGACAAGAGCCCAAGTAAGGTAGCTTTTGTCACAGTTTGCTTGTTTCCTCCTTAACCGGACAAACAGGCTGTATTACCTTTCTATGCAGGTATGAAAGCTTACGATTTCTTTCATTACACTTGATTAAGAGCAGAACCCCAAAGTTCTCTAACTGTTGCTGCTATTGTTCCCAGGTGCAAAGACTTAGCCTCTGCACTCTGAAGGCGTCACCTATACTGCCCAGCCATTTGCTTCTGCTCACCTCTTGGTCCCCCACTAGTGGGCTTTCTTTGCTGTGGTTCACCACCTCCGTGGTTCTAGGAAAAATGTGCTGGTGAGCCAGCTCGGTGGAAATCCAGTACGAGAGTGGGGACAGAAAGAATGGAGGAAAATGATTTAGTTCATTCTGATCCCTTGTCTTCCTTTGGGACCCAGATATTCTCCTCTCTTTTGTGGAAGAGAAAGAGAAAGAAAGGTCTGGGGTTGCCAAGGTTGGGTTTTTGTTTTGTTTTGTTTTTTAATTCCCCAACCACCTCATTGCTGCCTCCTAGTGAAAGCTTTAGAACAGAAAAAAGACCATTTACTGGGGAGGACTTGGGGGTGGGGGGAGAGAAGAAACTGGATTTACACAGACTCACAAACTTTTCCAGAGAGATTGTCTGCCTCTCAGTTTCTGATGAGATAGATCCGTGATCACGGGTATGACGTGGCCACAAGGAAAATACAGAGCCCACCCAGACTCTACTGATAAGACACCCATATCTCTGGTTGCCCCCAGTCAAGAGCCAATAATATAAAGCCCATCGAACTTATAATTCTCTTTCGGTTTATTTTGCCTTCACTTTTCACTCAGACTATTCTTTTTCCTATATCTTGGCATTTTTCATCTTCAGGTAAAAAAAAAAAAAAAGAACAAAAATATAACCTCATAACAGTTCAAGCATAAGATCTGTGGACTTTAAAACTGAATTTACATTTTGGCACATAAGAAAGAGGATGGCATAAAAACTTTGTGAAAAGCTCAGCTGGATTCAGAGGAGAGGTGTGAATGCTGGGTCATAGTATCAGTGCCGCCTTGCCTGCCTTTCACTCCCAGCTTATGTGAAGGCCCTGCGTTGGCTGGCAAAGGCGTAGGCCAAGACTACTGATCCCCTGAACACCGAAATTGAAAACCAGATCTCTCCTATTTTGATATGTGTGAAATTTACTTTGGTGACTAGGCAAACAAACACACAGGGAGCCATTTTCTTTTTAGGTATGGAAAGCACCTTTGTTTTCTACAGTTCAACCTTCTTGGACTTAAGAACTTTCAAATTTGGGTCATTTAATAACACTAAACAGGCAATACTGCACAATTTATAAAACTATATCCAAGGAAGCTTATGTATCTTACTTTTTATCAGATGTTGTACATATAAGCACACATTTCAATCGCATGGATGAACATTTTTTCCACAGTAATAATTTATTACAATAGGTTTTTAAATGTAAATTTGAAAAGAGTAGGTTATAATTTAACTCACCAAATAAATATCTTTTCTCAACCCTTATCTCTATATGTCAAGATAATTTTCATGATTAGATTCAACTTCATTCACAATGTGTAGTGAATAACAGTTTTTCAAACTTGCATCCCCACACATATGTTCTTCATATGACAGTGTATAATATTTTTGTCTCAAACCTACTATATAAGTTGGGTTAAAGCTCAGGGATGATAATTTTGTAGTTTATCATCACAAAACAGTATATTTAATATTCTAGTCTATGTAATTACACCTGCTAGTGTTTTAACGTTACTCCACCCAGGGTCTGTGAATGACAGGGTGGCTTTATAGAGCCTGGAAAGGACTATGGTTCTACAGAAATCAGTTCAATTGTTTCAGCAATACAAGGACATAGCTAATACAAAGTAAACATTTATAAATGTGATATTGTAAGAAAAATACAGACTCCCACACAATGCGGTTCACATTTCTGTATGTCACAGAAACTAAAATGAAAGCAATAATCGCTATTCTTAAAAATAAGCAATAAAACAAGCGTAACTTTTAAATAAATCTGATGGCCCCAAACAGTTTTTATTTAAGTTCATAATTGCAATCAATGAATGCTCTGTGTCTCTGTGTCTGTGTATGGGATGAACATACATTGCAGGGAAGTCTTAAAGAGTTAACCGCTTTTAGAACTTCCTACTTGCACACGCCACATGGCTAGGTCGAATCCTAACTGCCAAAGAAAGAAGGCAAGCAAGTTCTCCTTGAAGGACAGGCCAACTTGTGAACAAAACCTCCAGACTGATCATGCAATGAGCATGTTGCGGCATACCAAGGGACAAAAATATGCAAACAAAATCATGCTGTTTTTATATCATGTCAATTATAAGGAAAAAACTGCTCTTTCTAAAGAAAACTGAGCTTAACAGCATAAAGCTATTTCAGTACAGAGTGACCGGTATGTTTTACTTTGTTCATTCGGAGCGACGGTTGACACTGATTGTGAACACCTTCGCCCTAGCTGTGCATTTAAGTGAGATAGTGTTAACTGTACCTTAAAGAGATCAGCATAAAGATGGCTCTGTCGACCAGAATAGAAACAAAACAAAACACCCAGATTTTTCAAAGAGCTGAACACTCAGCCAAGGATGCCTATTCTCAGCCTGGGCGAGCTCCTTTCCGAAAGGGTTGCCAAGAGCACGCTCAGTTCCTCCTCAGTATGTTTCACTTCACTACCTCTGACTGGGTGCATCACCAGCGCAAGAAAATGCGGGCAGCATCTGTTGCGAGTAACACCTGGACCTCCAAGGAAAATGAGCATTCTTCCTAGGAAAAGTCTCCAACATTTTCTAGAGTGCGTCCCCTCTTCTGCCGTAGTTGGAGAAGCTCTCCTCCTTCTGTGCGCCTCCTTCCTCCGGGCAGAGGATCCCAGAACCGCGACCAGTGCCAGGGTAGCCGGGATGACACCAGGGGTTGCCAACACCAAACAGTGCGCAGACTCCGCGGCGCGCTCCTAGCTCTCAGCTCGCCTCAACCTGCTCTCCAGTGAAAAGGGGTGGGAGGAGGAGTATGGAGGGGGCGGAGGGGATCCAGTTTAATTCGCGGTCCTGGGGGTGTGGGAGCGGGAGGAGGCTCCGCTGGTCCCTCCTCCCTCCCGGCGTCTTGGGCTCCACCTCCTCCGCATGCCCCCAGATATACACACACTCAGTCGCGGCTGGACATGCACACCCAGCGCCGGCTCCGGGCGCGTGCACACGCAGGTAGCCACACTCACCTGAGCCCGTGCACAGGGCTCTTGCCGCTTCGGGAGCGGCGGAGTGGCGGCCTGGACCAGGAAGGGGCCCACTGTGCTACGGGCGTGGGGGAAGCGGGAGCAGCCCCAGCGCGGACCTGCGAATAGAGGTGATGGCGCGTTTTCCTTAAATTTCCTCCTCCAGCACCTCCGCCCGGCGCCGGCTAGGCTCTGGCCGGAGAAGCCAGGAGAGAGGTAACCGGGGCGCGGCGCACACGCGGGCGCACTCACCGAGGCGAGCGCGCCGAGAGGGGCGCGGCGGCGCCGGCGCAGGAAACTTGGGCGAAGTTAGTTGCAAGTGCCGGGCGGCGGCCGAGAGGAGCCAGGAGGGGACGCGGCTGGTATCCGGCCCGCCGCGCCGCACCGCGGCAGCGCCGCCCTCCGCGCCCGGAGCGCTCCGAGAACCCGAGTCGGCCGGTGCCCCCGGAGGAGCTCAGAGCGAGCGGAGCCGGCATGGCCCGGGGGACTACGGGACGCGGCGCCTCGGCGAGCCGGAAGGATTTCCCCTGAGGCCCAGCGACCCCAGGCTTGCTCAAGCCTCCAGCCTCCTTCCCGGACCTGCAGCCGAAGAGGAAGACCGCGAGGCAGGTGCTGGGGCGGCCGACATCTCCCCCCCAAAACCCCCAGCCGATCGGGGGTGGGGGGGATTCCCACCAGCGAGCCCTGCCGCGAGTCAGGAAGACGGGCTGGTGCTGCTGTGTTTGTATTTATATCCATTGCTGCGCTCTGCGTTCCCTTGCTGCGCCCGGACCCTCCTCCGCCCCCCCTCCTCTTCCTCCTCCTGGGCTACCTCCCCTCCTTCCCCACCCCCATCTGCTACTGTCAAATGAGAAAGTCACCGAGGAGAACCCAAACACTCCAGCCGCGGAGGGCCCCCTTTGGCACTTGGCAGCACGCGGCGGCCGGCTCCTCGGCTCAACAACTTGGTGGGGTCTTCGCGACGCAACTTTCCGAGCTGCTCTGCATTTAAGAGAGACAAGACCGAGGAGGAGGGGAGTTCTGCGGGGCAGCGACTACCTGCGGGGAGTTCGCGAGCAAACACAGCCGGAGAGGAAGGACAAAAAGAAAGCAAAGGGCAAAACTGCCACCGTGGGGTGGGGGTACCGCCGAGAAGTTCCTGTGCCCCCGAGAGGATTTTCCCTAGCGCTCGGCGAGAGAGACCAGGCAGGCCCGGGGCGTGGCGCGGCCCTGGGCTCACCCCCCAGCCCCCTCTTCCCGGGCGGGAGCGACGCCGGGCGCGAAGTGGGGCCGGCGAGCGCGGGCAGGCCGAACGAGTCCCCGCGGACAGCCAACATTGATTTCCTCCGGGCGGAGGGCGACGGCCCGGGGGGCGGCGGCGGCGGCGGGCTGCAGCCGCGGCACGGCGAGAGCATGTCCAAGCCGGTGGACCACGTCAAGCGGCCCATGAACGCCTTCATGGTGTGGTCGCGGGCTCAGCGGCGCAAGATGGCCCAGGAAAACCCCAAGATGCACAACTCGGAGATCAGCAAGCGCCTGGGCGCCGAGTGGAAGCTTCTCACCGAGTCGGAGAAGCGGCCGTTCATCGACGAGGCGAAGCGCCTGCGCGCCATGCACATGAAGGAGCACCCCGACTACAAGTACCGGCCGCGGCGCAAGCCCAAGACGCTGCTCAAGAAGGACAAGTTCGCCTTCCCTGTGCCCTACGGCCTGGGCAGCGTGGCCGACGCCGAGCACCCGGCACTCAAGGCGGGCGCCGGGCTGCACGCGGGCGCGGGCGGCGGCCTGGTGCCTGAATCGCTGCTCGCCAATCCCGAAAAGGCGGCCGCCGCCGCTGCCGCCGCCGCCGCGCGCGTCTTTTTCCCGCAGTCGGCCGCC